>NW_025890935.1:2460-3012 GCF_002878395.1 Capsicum annuum
TCAATGTCAAGTTTAGGGGCGAAAATAAAGAGACATACATATTTTCACATTTAGTTTCAAGAAAGTATATGTAAACAGACCAAACCCAAGGGCAGAATAACTTCTTAAGCTTAGCATAGTGTAAACTTAGGGAACTGATATCGTTGCAAACTAAAAGTACCCAATATATTTTCTCTCTTAGCTTCTTCTAAATATTTGATCATATTACAAAAATTCTTCACGAAAATAAATCAAAACAATTTTCAAATTCCATACTAGTAACTCCACAAAATCTTTTGCAAAGCTTCTCGACAAGAGCTTCCATTTACTTGTCCTAAAAATACAAACATTCCAATCAATTCTCTACAGAAAAGCCCAAAGAAGCAAGTCAAATTCATGGAACCTTCTTAATTGAAGCAATTAAAAATTGCATGATGTTGCAGAATGATTCTTCCTTCGAGTTCTGGCTTGATAACTTTCCAAGAATATCTTGAAGTAGGTTATAAATAGGATTGCTCCCTATAAACATTAAGTTCAAAGAGAAAAAGACAGTATTATTTGATGTGTGTGTAC
>NW_025890935.1:3112-11145 GCF_002878395.1 Capsicum annuum
AAATCAAGATGCTGAAAATCTACCACAAGAAAGCTACATACGAGTATATGATAGTCCTGCCAAACCTTCAACCTGTCATTCAGTATCAGATGAGAAAGAGATAGAAATAGAGAGGTTGCTTACAACAGTCACTCGGCTTACAACAACAATATTCCCAGTGTAATCCCATATACATATGTTACCCCTACTTAGAGATAGAGAGGTTGTTTCCCATAGACCCTCTACCTAAAACATGACTAACTAAAGTGTGTATATACATTACAGGTAGTCAACAAAGTTGAGCGTAGTTTTATAATATCTCACAACTCCAATCAACATCAATTGAACATGAAAGGGGGAGGTACATAAAAGCAGAAGCTAAACTACTCACTTGTTTGTCATTGATAATATGGTTTTGGGCTATAACAGTGTCTACAAGTTTGTCATTGATAATATGGCTTTTGGCTATTACAGTGTCTACAACGGTTGGATCTGCATAAGTGATGAAGCAGAAACCCTGGGTCTACCTGTATGCCTATTTTTCATAATCACCAAGACTATTATCTCTCGAAACCTCTCAAAGTACTTAAACAATTGTTCTACGAAAATCCAATTTTCATTAACACTCTCATCAGTAAATCAAAAACCCACTACAAAAAAAAAGTATTAATACATTAAAACAATGAAGAAGAAGAGCAAAGTAACAACTTTGTTTAAACGAAATGAAAGATTAAGAATGTTATTACCTGACAACCAAAACTATGGCTTTTGTGTTCTTATCTCAATTCTCAGTAACAACAAACCGTACAACTTCCGATGAACTCAGTATGAGTGCGGCAAGTGCAGCAGGCCTGATGGATATTCTGGTATGTTTTTTCATAGTTGCTAAGATATTATTCGAAACGATATTAAGAACTATGTTTAGGATTTCTTTAGGGGGAAGAACTTGTCTAAGTTTTATTTACATACTTGCCTGATTCTTATTCGTAAAATAGATTCTCCATCTAATTTTTCTGAACTTAGACCTATTAGTTTGAGTAATTTCACTTGTAAAATTATTTCCAAAATTCTTGCTAATAGGCTTAATCCCCTGTTGGGTAGGATAATCTTTGATAATCAAAGTGGTTTTGTTAAAGGTAGATTAATTACTGATAATATTTTACTTACTCAAGAGATTGCTCAGAGTATTAAGCAATACAATAAAGGCGGCAATCTAATAATGAAGCTTGATATGGCCAAGGCATATGATAAAATGTCATGGAATTTTTTAATGAGTGTTATAAAGAGGTTCGGTTTTTCTGGTATTTGGCTGGATATGATTTAGTGGATTATTGCTAATGCAGGTATTCCATTCTCATTAATGGAACTAGGGTGGAGTTTTTTAGCTCCTCCTATGGCCTTAAACAAGGTGATCCCCTCTCTTCTTCTCTCTTCATTGTTGGCTCTGAGCTTTCATCTACAATGTTGAACAATCTCAACTCCGATGAGAATTTTACTCCTTTCAACATGAATCACAATGGTCGTATCATTAAGCATCTAGCTTACGCTGATGAAATAGTGACTTTTAGAGGTGGTAACAACAAGACGATCAAACTCATTAAGCATCAAATCAGGAGGTACGAAAAAGCCTCTGGTCAAAAAGTGAATAATGACGAGCTTTTTCATAACCGCTCCAAATACTTCTCCTCATAGGATTAACAGAATGAGAAGAATGACTGGTTATATGGATAAAAAATTTCCTTTCAATTATTTGGTTTGTCCAATATAGAGTGCAAAGAAAAATCTCAGCTATTTTGATAGTATGCTTGCAAAAATTGTTAAGAGACTAAATGGATGGCAAAGTAGCATGCTTTCTGATGGTGGACAAATTACACTTATTAAGCATGTCCTGCAATCCATACCTATTTATACTCTCTCTGCCCTCAACCAGCCTAAGGGTACCATCTGCCTTATCGAGATGCATTTTGCTAATTTTCTTTCGGGAACTAGTGATGGTAAAAATAAGTATCATTGGAGTAAGTGGGAAAATCTATGTTTCCTGAAAGAAGAAGGTGGCGTTGGAATAAGAAGGATGCTTGATATCTCCAATTCATTGATACTTAAAAGATGGTGGAGGTTCAGGACCCAACTATATCTTTGGGCTGATTTTTTAATGAAGAAATATTACAAGAGATCACATCCAGTGAGCAAAGTTCGTACGTCAGCTGACTCACAAACTTGGAAAAGCCTGATGAAGATCAAAGCGCAAGCGGAACCTCAAATTTTTTTAATAAAAGGAGATTACCTTTTAATGACGTCATCATTAAATTCAATATTAACTCACAAAGTGATTGTTCTTGTTGTAGGATTGGACAAAATGATACTATGCATCATGTTTTTGGTCAAGGTGAAGCAGCAAAGCACATATGGAATAGCATGGGATGTCCCCTTGGAATTCAACATGTAAATCAACCAATTTTCGACATCTTTAGCACTTGGTGGAGTGTAAGACCAGAGAATGATATCCATAAAATTTTATTGAATATCACTCCTAGTATTATTTGTTGGGAAATTTGGAAACAATGGTGTTCTTCTAAATTTTGAGGCCAAAGACACTTCTGCTACAATAAGATGATTTATCATGCTTTTTGTCTTATCAAATCTGTAATGATGAAATATTTTAAATACTTGCAAGACATCAATCACTGGCAAACTCTGTGTCTCACAATAAAAAAGCTCAGGCCATTTCAAAAGTTACATCAGGTTACTTGGAGCTTCCCTCAAGCTGACTGAATTAAAATTAATACAGACGGTAGTTACTTATATGAAAGTGGTAAGGCTGGTATTGGTGGAATTGTATGGAATAGTCGAGGAGATATGGTTATGGCATTTTCCATTTCTGTCAGTTGTAGTAGCAGTAATATGGCAAAAGCGTTGGCAGCCGAGTTTGGAGTGAAATGGTGTGAATATCAAGGATACACTAATTTCACTCTCGAGCTAGACTCCACGATCATAACGAATATACGGAACAACAATCTTGTCACTAATATAAAGCTAAAACAAGTTGTGGACAACATCAAAAGTATCAAGAATAGAATTGGGATTCAAGTAACTCACTGTTTTCAGGAGAGGAATCAAGTTGCTGACTGGTTATCCAAATTGGGTTCCACCTCTACGCAGATTCTTATCACTTAGTCCCTTTCACATCTTCCTAGACAGGCTAGAGGCTTCATCCAATTAGACAAATGGATGATGCCAAGTCTTAGATGTAAATATGACAAATCCAACTTCTTTGTTAGCTAGCATAGATTTGTGTATTTACCAAAAGGCAATATAATTGTTTATGCCTTCTGGTGGGGTGATATCACTTATGATTGGTATCACTAATAGTAGTGTGTTGTATCGAGGTCAGGCCTAGCCCCCCATCTGCCCCTTTATGCTAATACAACACAACTCAAAGCTCATCTGGGTAATTGATTTAAAAGGAAGAAGAAGAAGAACAAAGTAACAAAATCAAAGATTAACAATGTTTTTAGATTGAGGAATAATGGATTTTCGATTGATTGAGAAATGGGTTTGCTAGAAAATCACACTATTGTATCTTCCGTCTCTAGATGTATTAGTTTTGTTTATTAGACTATTCTAATGATTGATTTCTTGTAGACTAAGATTTGTATTTGTCCTCGGTCTGTTAAATTGAATTGCAGAATGCTCTGCTTCTTTAATCTTGTGTGTCAAATTTCATCCAAGTTTCTGTGAAGATAATCGGGTTACAAAGTTATATATATATATATATATATATAAAAATATATAAGTATAAAGCTTGTGGCGTTTGAATTAAAGCAATAATTTTGTTAGTGTGATCAAAAATTACCTTGGCATAAAAAGTGCTGGACCTTTCAATCATGCATTGTGAATACAAGTATCATGAAGCTAAATATGACAAGTTTTTCCATTGGAAAAGAGAAAGTGTTGGAAGGTGCCAAGATTCTATTAATAAATTCAATAACTAGAATTGTTTGGCCATAAGAGAAAAGATAAATTTTTGACAGAATTAACCTATCTTAAAATACATTTTAATTACTAGAAAGAGATCACTTCTATTTGGACTCTGTTGGTGGCAACTTGTAACGACACATGGGACAATTTGGGTTTTTAAGAAGCCAAGTCTCGATGCAGCCATAATGGGAACTGTGGCTGCAAGGCAAGCTGTATGGTTCTAATCCAGGTGAGTAACTCTCCTTGCATACCACACACTCGTCTGTCCATTCATTTTTTGGAAGCTGAACTCTTTGCAAAGACTGCATTATTGATCTTACTGCAGGCAGCGACATGAATTCTCTCCTAGCTTGCTCAGTTAAAGTCTATATTAGTTCCCTTTCATAATTCTCATCAAAATGCATGCACCAACAATTTATTGTGCTCCTCACAGCATCTTTTATATCCCCTTCACAGGCTTCAATCCATTGTAATTTTTCATACAAAGATGGTTTGTGTGATTGTCCCAATCCCTTGATTGCTTTATAAGTAACTCTCCAAACTATTTCTCCAGTCTCATCATATTGGTTTTTAACAATTCTGGATTTGGTAAGTTCAAATTCTTGAGGAGATATATAAAGTTTCACAACAGTTATCAGGCTCACATAGGATATATCATCATCTTGCAAAGGAGGTGCAAGGTTCTGTGTTGTACGAGCATACTCTAAAATTTGTTTGATTAAATCATGTTTGCTCTCCAAGAATTTCTAAAGACCATCCCACTTAATTCTTTCTAGTGGACAATGAAAGATAGTTTCCGAAGTCAACACAAGTGTAAGCAAACTTGACAAGTAGATCAATCTACAAGTCAAAATTGATGCCTGAAATATTGACTGCACAAGGAAGAGTACTTCTAGCATTACGAAATTGGGGGAACACATGAATTTGACTGGCAGATATGGATGACTCCATTTTTTGATGAAACTAATCGAAGCGTAAATATTGAAGTTTGCAACTGGACTCATAAGTATATATAGAGAAAAAAAAATGTTTTCCCTTTTTGTGTAGATTAGGACTTGCACTTGGATTCCTAGCTGTTACCAAAATACGCGTGAAATAGCTTACCAAATATATATGGATAAAGATAAAGAAAAAGTTACCATATATGGTATCTTGATTACCACGCAAATCCATTTAAATATATTATATGATTATATTTCTAACCAATTAGATTAATTATACTAGTCAAGTATACGTGATTTGAACGTGTGTCTCGTTTAATCAATAAAACTATACATAAATGAAAATTTTAATGAATTAAAAAATTTTTTGTTCATCAAAGAAAAAGATGTAGAGGAAAATTAAGCCACAATTAATGGAGCATTTATTGTACATACTAGAGGAGCATGACCCGTGTCAGCACGGACCCAACATTAAGATATTTATTTGTCTTTTCAATCTTGATATATTTAAATAAATTTTTTTAATAAAAGGATTGCATTTGTTTTCTAGGATTCATCCGGAATCTAGCATGAGTTCAACATATCTTATTTTAATACGTATTTAGATAATTTAAGCTGTTAACTATTTTAATTTATAATATTTTTTATGTAATTTTCAAATTAATATACGTTACTTTTATTTTCCAAATTATTGTGGCATTGATAATCAATTATATTATAAAAAATAAATTAAGTCTTTAATTATTGTGATTTATAATACTTTTTTCTATTCTAATTTCAGTGACACTAATATAATTTCAAGAGTCGACCAAATATTTTATATCTTTTAAATTTTTTAAGTTGTTAATTATTGTGATTTCTAGTATTTTTCATTTAATTTTTTTGAAATATATAATATATATTGCTTTATATCTTCTTCTGTCCCGTCCCAATTTATGTGCCACTAATATAATTTTGATAGTCAATCAAATATTTTATGTTGACATATCATTTTATTATTCTTATTTTTCTAATACATAAATGACTTATTACAAGGAGTGATATAGTAAAACCATCGTTCGAAAGACGGGATGGTATATTTGCATATGCAAAATATGATATTATTAAAAATTATTGGATAGTGCACTATATTTATCTTCCACAATAATAAAATTTTACTATATATTTTTCTTTATTTCTTTTTAACTTGATACATATTGACCCAACATAAATTCTAAGAAAATATTCATTAGAGATTTATTTTATTAAATTAAATTTATTAATTTTGTAATTTCAAAATTTAAACTTAAGTTTAAATATTAGTATTTCTATATAAGGAAAAAGCAATTTAAAATTTTAATTTCTAAAATAAATAATTAAATAAAAAAATTATTTTTTTATATAAAAGTCAATTAAAATAATAAAATTGATTTACTTTAAATATTTATTTTCAATTAATTAAGATAATTTTTTATTTTGTCATAATTTATGCTGCACCGATAAAATTTTAAGAGTTGAATTGAACTTTTATCTATTTTTGAAAAAGTATTTTAACTTGTTAATTATTGTGATTTATAAAGATCTACGTTCTACGATATGAGATATTTGGCAGAGATTAAGGTTATAAGGGAATAAAGTTGTTTACTAATATAAGGTTCTAAGGTTAAACGGTGGTCGTTAAGGTCATAAGGTTATAAGGTTGTTTACTAATATAAGGTTGTTAACGGTGGTTATAAGGTTAAATGGTGCCGTTAAGGTTATAAGATTGTTTACTAATATAAGGTTGTTTACTTAACGATGGTTATAAGGTTAAACGGTGGCCGTTAAGGTTATAAGGTTAAACGGTGGCTGTTAAGGTTATAAGGCTGTTTACTAATATAAGGTTATAAGGTTAAACTGTGGCCGTTAAGGTTATAAAGTTGTTTATTAATATAAGGTTATAAGGTTAAATAGTGGTCGTTAAGGTTATAAGGTTGTTTACTAATATATGGTTTTTCACTTAACGTTGGTTATAAGGTTAAACGTTGGCCGTTAAGGTTATAAGGTTTTTTACTAATATAAGGTTATAAGGTTAAGCGGTGGCTGTTAAGGTTATAAGGTTGTTTACTTAACGGTGGTTATAAGGTTAAACGGTGGCCTCTAAGGTTATAAGGTTATAAGTTTAAACGGTGGCCGTTAAGGTTATACGGTTGTTTAGTAATATAAGGTTATAAGGTTAAACGGTTATCGTTAAGGTTATACGGTTGTTTACTAATATAAGTTTTTTTACTTAACGGTGGTTATAAGGTTAAACGTTGGCCGTTAAGGTTATAAGGTTATAAGGTTATTAGGTTAAAGGATGGTTGTTAAGGTTATAAGGTTGTTTACTAATATAAGGTTATAAGGTTAAACGGTGGCCGTTAAGGTTATAAGGATGTTTACTAATATAAGGTTATAAAGTTAAACGGTGGTCATTAAGGTTATAAGGTTGTTTACTAATATAAGGTTGTTTACTTAACGCTAGTTATAAGGTTAAACGGTGGTCGTTAAGGTTATAAGGTTGTTTAATAATATAAGGTTATAAGGTTGTTTAGTAATATAAGGTTATAAGATTAAACGGTGGCCGTTAAGGTTATAAGGTTGTTTACTAATATAAGGTTGTTTACTTAACGGTGGCTGTTAAGTTTTACGTATAGATTAGGCTTTAAACGGTGACCGTATGGATTAGCAGGTTGGTATCACAAATAAAACTATAACCTTTATGCAACAGGAAGAGAATACACATGGTCTCAACAAATCTTCAAATGTAAGATCTAGCACTTTCAACTCTAGAAACAAAGTGGAAAACAAAATAGTGCTAACCCGGGGTCTTCTCCTCGTCTAAGAGCACGTTCAACTTCAGAGTCACTAGTGTGATTGCAAAATCAATCCTGAAAATAATGATAAATGTTATGCCTAAAGAATTAAAGAAATACAAACAACAAAATTTCTTATAAGACAAAAGAGTTTACCCTTAGGCGACCAACAAAAATCTGAATGACAGAAGCACCAGCTTAACAAAAGCTAAGAAGTCGAGACAAAAGTTTCTAATAGACTTAGGTTAGAAAAGGAAATTCCAAGCATTCACCCGCAAGATATATTGCATGTGGACTTTGAATGGAATTGGAAGTGCCAAGG
>NW_025890936.1:0-1246 GCF_002878395.1 Capsicum annuum
CTCAAAGAACTCTCTGCTTTCTTTCTCTTCTTTTTGTTTTTTCTCCCAAGTGTTTTGGTCTTTTCTTTTCCCTTTGTTTTTGCTTTTCTCTCTTGTTTTTAATGTCTTCCTTATTTTTGTTCGTGTGTGTGTTTATATAAATTGGGAGTGCATATGTGTGTTGTGCGCATGTGGAGCTGGGGGAGTTGTGCGTAACATAAGGAAAAAATGGAAGGCATGGAAAGAATATGGGGATAATTTAGCTCTTTCTTTTATAAAAAAAGAAAAGAAAAAAAATAAATTAATGTTTTAAATAAAAATTGAAATGATAAAATTAATTTAAAACTAATAAAATACAAGTAAGTTAAATAATTAATCTTAAAAATGTGATTACAAAATATTAATATCACTAGATTAGTTATTAAAAGTTAAAAGAAGAAAACAAATATAATTTGGAAAATTTTCTTTTTTTTTTCTTCTAAAAATAAATAAATAACTAAATAAACAATAACATAAAACTTATTTTAAAATGCGACTCTATTTTTTTAGTTTTTAAAATTTTTAAAACAAATTTAGTAAAAATAAGATAAACTTAAAATATCTAATTTAGACCCTAAAAAAAAGTAAAAAAATTGAGCACTAAAATGATATAAAAATGTTAGGTTTGGTAAAAAATTAGGTGTTTACAGAATGCCCCTCTTTGCTTGGAAATATGAAGAGTTTTCAAGCAAAGAAGTAAACATGACTAATTTTTTGCCCAACCATTTATTTAAAAGTATTACGTAACTAAGTAGGAAAGAGGTGTGACCGGGCCCTGACTTTGGGCAGCCTACATATCTCGGGTTATAAGAGAATCAGGTCATATGTAGTTCAAATAAGTGTAGGAATGAAAGTATGAGTTGGAGAGTCAAGTTGAAGTCCCATCGAGTTTTCGATTCGTGGCTCATTTTATTACATCAGAGAAAGAAAAATGAAACTAGAAAGAAAAATACAAGATCCTATCTATTCTATTTGTCTTAATTCTCTTGCTTCAGATCTTCCTCTTGGATCTTCAGTTATCGCCTTACGATCTCAGACTTTGATCTTGAACTTAGAATTCGAGACTTGAACTTGCAACTTGGATTGAGTCATTGATACTCTTCCAAAGGATAATTTATAGAATAACTTTGGATGCTTGTTCTCCTGATCAGAAGTTAAAAGATGTCTCTTGAGATGTTGGGCCGCTACGGATGCAAAGCTAACTCTAACTATCTTCAAACTGATCATT
>NW_025890937.1:0-2353 GCF_002878395.1 Capsicum annuum
TGTGGACGGATTGATCTTTCTCGAAAGGTTTTTGATAGGATTGAGAAAAGGGATGTAGCATCATGGAATACAATGATTTTAGGGTATGGGATGCTTGGTGATTTATATACTGCAATTGATATGTTTGAAGCCATTCGAGAGGATGGTGTTGAACACGATTCGGTCTCATATATTGCAGTTCTATCAGCATGTAGTCACGGGGGATTACTCGATAAGGGAAAGAAATACTTTAATGACATGCTTGCTCGTAACATTGAACCATCACAGATGCACTATGCTTGCATGGTTGATCTTCTTGGTCGTTCTGGGCTTATGGATGAGGCCACTAATCTTATTACTGGTCTACCATTTAGACCAGATTCCAATGTTTGGGCTGCACTCCTTGGAGCGAGCCGACTCCATGGAAATGTAGACTTGGGTTCTTGGGCAGCTGAACACTTATTGAAGCTGCAGCCGCATCATCCTGGGTACTACGCTCTTCTCTCAAATATGTACGCTGAAGCAGGCCGGTGGGGTGAAGCTGATAGGATCAGAGAGTTGATGAAGCTGAAGGGAGTGAAGAAAAACCCCGGATGTAGTTGGGTTCAAATTCAAGACAAGGTCCATGCTTTTATCGTTGGACAAAGACTGGAAGGATTGGATCCATGTTCGTCGCTTGAGAACACTGGTTGAGGTGTGTTGTTTCATTGCCTTTTAGTTTGGTTGGGAAAGAGTTATCCCGGGATTAGTTATCCCACCATATATATGGGATAACTTGTCCCATCACTATGGTGTAAATGGTGGGATAAATAATCCCCGGTACCAACTAATACCTCACACCAAACATGGGATAAAATAGCCCTTCATTTTATCCCGGGACTATTTATCCTTATACCTCACACCAAACGACCCCTTAAGAGTATGATCACGTCCGATGGCCCGGACTTTTTTGTGTGAGATGTGGTACACCTGATTGACCTCCAATTCAGGAAGTCCAACCAAATATAATTCATCCTGAAGCGATGTGGAACAATTTTTGATTCCTTGTGAAGAGTCATTTGTTGCATTATTGGCAATGTTTGGGTTGGGGAAGCTGGCACTGGTCCTCAAACCATGGCCAAGTGCAAGCTTTGTCCAGGACAAGAACTGAAAGGATAGAGCAAGAGCTCCGTTGATCGATCTGCTTTGCTTAAGATGTGTTGTACTGGTGCAATTTCCAGTCAACTTTTCGATTCAAGGACACAAGCTTGACTAAGCTCTAAACTGAGATGCAGTATCCATGGCTGGTGAATAGACTATCTGTCCTTGAGCTGATAGCAAGAGCTTATACTTGACATGCGTCTGGCCTGCAGCATGAAGATGGCAAGCTGTTGGCTTTTTTAAAACAAGATGGGGCAGCGAAAAGAGGTTACATTGCTTTCAATTATTTTTCTTAAGCATAGGAGAGCTTTAAATAGCCAACTTACAAAGAAAATCCACAAAGTACATACATAACAAAAAAAAAAAAAAAAGACGACAACATTATCTTAGAACTTATAGAGCACAGAAGGCAAGCGAGGTGTAATAAACACTTCTATCGGATCTGCTTTGCGCATGGTCATGCCTAGCCCTTCTTTCATATCCAAAGGCTCATCTGATGGTGTACTAAAATCGAAACCTTGGAGTAAATGAGCTATTGCAAGGTGTGTCACTTGAGTTGCATAGGTGATCCCTGGACAAGATCGTCTTCCAGAACCAAACGGGATGAACTCATAATGATGACCGCGAACATCAACCCCTGCTTGACTAGTCAAGAATCTCTCTGGATCAAATGTATCAGGATTCGACCAAATCTTAGGATCTCGATGTAGCTTCATAGTATTGACCCACAATCTTGTACCTTTAGGAATGTGGTATCCTTGTACGATGCAGTCCTCTACTGATTCATGAGGTGCTAACAAAGGTGCTGGTGGATATAACCGCAGTGTTTCTTTAACGACAGCTTGGAAGTATACCAAATCCTTGATATCACTCTCTTCTACCCATCTGTTTCTGCCAACATTTGTGTCTAGCTCATCTTGAACTTTCTTCATGGCATCTTTGTGGTTTAACAATGTAGCCATTACCCAATTTAAGTGAATAGCAGCCGTGTCCGATGCAACCAACACCATACTCTGTGTTAAAAAGAACCATTTAAGAGAAACAAGACTAGAAAAACAAACAAAAGAACAATCTTTTAACCAACATTATGTTGGCATCATGCTAAATTTCGAAAACAACTTTTCTACCTCTGAAGTAGGGGTAGAGTCTGCATACACTCTATCCTCCCCACACCCCACTCCCACTATGTGGGACTACACTAGGTATGTTACTGTTGTTGCCGTCGTACTAAACG
>NW_025890938.1:0-3001 GCF_002878395.1 Capsicum annuum
CAACTGGAGCTGTAAGGAAGTTTGAACATTATTATTCTTTTCTTTTTAGGATAAACAGTTTTTTTTTCCCGAAGATGATTACTTTGTATTCGTCAGCGTTAAGGCTATGCAGCAGTCCAAAAGAAATGAAAAATAATGAAAATAATGCGAGGATTCAAAGAGATCTACTACCTATTATGCATCCCGTACACATTGGCCCTTACACAAAAAACAAAAATCTACAATGCTATTCCATTTAACTTTCTGAATGGAATTATATTTATCTTCAAAACACCTTCAACTTTTCTCTCTCTATATAGTCCACCAAATACAAGGAAGGATTGTTCTCTACCATTTCTTCTAACTCTTGCTAATCCCCTCTAATCCAACAGCTCAACATATTGTTGTGTGTCCTTTTATAGTCCACTTTACTTCAGATCAATAGGTCTGGTATGTGTTCCGGCATGGTCCACTTTACTTCTATTAAACTAGAGGTGTCAAATGGGCGGGGTTGGGCTGAATTTGGGCAGGTCAAAAAGGTCTGAGTTAATAAATGGGCGGGTTATTACTTGGGCTGAAATGGGTTGGGTTGAAATGCACTAAAATGCAGGTCATAACCCAACCCGCCCAATTCGAACTAAGATTTAATTGTTTTATTTGTTATTTTATAAACTTGTAGTACTTGAAAAATTATTATCTTTTTTTTTTTTGGAATTTGGTAACTTTGTATTATATCACATAGTACATGGGTTGTACTGAAACCTTTATATACAAGAGTACTCCTAAATCAACTGTTCTATATGACTTTATCAAAATTGAGTCTAGAACATCAATTATCGAGACAATATCATTATAGTTGATTACACCAAAAACATAAAAGGTAAATGCAGTTGAGTTTAACCTTCTGCACACTATTCTCTATGCTCTCAAAACATCTAGAATTCCTTTCTTTCCCTATAGCCCACCATATAGTACCAAGGATAATTCTCCTTCTACCTCCGTCCTTCGCATGTACACCTGCTTCTCCCAGCACATTAAAGTCTCAGATACTTTCCTAGGCATTGTCCTGGAAATTCCTTTTAGTCTTAAGAAGATTCTCCAAAGTTTTTGAGTGTACTTACAATATAGAAATCGATGGGTAACAGTTCATTAAGTTTCCTTCTGAAATTGAAGTTCCACCCATGTGGTGTCCATAATTCTGCTATAGTCCTCTGTTGAAATAATACCAAGTTATGGAAAACGCACTTCTATATTCCCATCGTCATGCCAGTTATCCTTCCAGAACCTAGTCTTGTTTCCATGCATCACTTTAACCTTTGAGTTGCTTTTAACTTCATTCCACCGTTGTCTAATAGATTTGATAGACCTCCAGAGGCTAACCCTGTATGGTGTGGTCACCTCTTTAGTCATCCATCAATCTTCTTCGGTATATTTAGCCCCAATCACTTTCCTCCATAGCAGCAGGTTATTGTTTGCATATTTCCTCAACCATTTCATCACGAGATCCTTACGTTGAATTTTTAGGTTCTTTATCCCCAACCCTCGTCTTCTTGTCAATTGACCACTATAGAGAGAACTACCACTTTTTCTTGCATATCTTTATTCCTTATTCTATCTCTCCTAGTATGTCTACACATCAATCTCAACATCCTCATTTCTGCTACATTTGTCTTTCAAACATGCGAGCTCTTGACCAGCCAAACACTCTGCCCCATGCAAGATAACTAGTCTAACAACCACTTTATGAAACTTACTTTTAAGTCTTGGTGGTACATTCTTATACCACAAGACATTGCATATGAGCCTCGTTTCATCCACTCCGCTCAATACAATGTATTAATTATCCATCTCACCATTTCCTTGGATTATAGACCCAAGATACTTGAAATTCCATCTTTTGGGATTCTCGAGTATCAATCCTCACTTTCACTTCTTAGAAACTTGACAAATATATAACAATTCTAAGATTAATTAAAACTAACTAACCATTCAAGATTATTTTAACAAAATTCTTATACATGGCATGTAGTTGCTAGTTCTTTTGCAAGAGCTAATTGGGAGAAAAAACACATGTTCAGAAATTGATTCATCGAAAAAAAGCATAACTGTAGTTTATGAGTTTCAAACGTGTCCAAATGAAACAAAATTATGTGGGTGGGTGGGTGGGTGGGGGGGACTGTGTTGAGTATGGAACTTAGAACCTCAGTGCAGGATTTGAACACCCTTACTGTCACACTCGGTCTTGTTTTTGTGCAAGGGTGTTCAACATTAATAAATACTCAGAAACAACAGAATTTGACCTATATATATATATACAAAATGCGATTATCCGGCAAATGGTGTTCAGTTGATCACCCTTGGATGGCTGTAGCTCAGCCGCAGCTTGGCAATATTCCCACCGTGCTTGTAGTTATATTCTACACGGTACATACTAGTCCTTTTTCATGTGGGACATTATATCATTCATATTCGAAAACTTCCATCCAGTATTGTACTGCTGGAAGTTACTGATTTCTACTCTCAGGGTACTGTTTATGTTCAGTTTTTTGACTTGACCTGCTTTCATGCTGTTTTCATTGGGACAGAGGGCAGACGCATCAACTGACTGGAGAGAATTTACAAGTCCTGAGGGAAGAAAGTGTGTAACTTATATATTTTCTTGGCCTCTTTCCAAATGTTCTTCTACAGTGGGTACTTTTGTGTGTTACTTGTGCATAATGCTGATTGCTTTGTTTGTTTTCTGTAGGTATTACTACAACAAGGTTACTAGAACGTCCAAATGGAGAATGCCTGATGAAGTCAAGGTGATGTTAGATTTAAATCCAATATGGGTTTGTTCCGTGCTTTAAATAGCATGATAAGAAGGGATTGTTCTGTGCTTTAAATAGCATGATAAGAAGGACAGTATTCTATTTTCTTGGATGCTCTATTTCTCATAAAATCTAATTATTTATGCGTTCACAGTTGCTAGCATAATAAGAAGGGGCAATATTCTGTTTTCTTGGATACTCTATTTCTCATA
>NW_025890939.1:0-3619 GCF_002878395.1 Capsicum annuum
TAAAAATAATTATAAAAATCTCTTTTTAATTTCTTTTCTCTCCAAACGTCATATACATATCTCACCTATCTTTTTCTTACGTTTAATGCTCCTCAAAAAGTATGTACAATCAAGGAACCTTAATCAAGTGGTTTTCAAATTTTGAATTTACAAACGTATTATTCTCAAATTGCTCAATATCAACTTTTTCATAAAAATAAACCACAATCGTCGTATTCCACTCATCTTCGATTGGCACACCTCAAACCCGTCTCTTTGCCTTAGGTGTTGCTCAATGAGGAGCTCCAACTCTGATGAATTGGAGCTAACCTCAACAGATCAACAACCTATCCGATCAGTGAGATCTAATAAAATTCTAAAAGTTTCTCTTCTCCGATGAGCTTTGAAAATACTTCGACAATTGAGCATTGATGGAATCTCAACGTCGAATCAAAGACAAGAAAGTTGCAACGTCAAGTCAAATACTTTGAAATTACGTATCGAAATAAGTTGTTATCTCATCCATATACATAACTATATTATGTATATGAGTGGTTTAATTAGTGAAGGCATTAAGTAATTAATAATCTGATACATATTACAGGTATATAGATATATGGCATTTGACATTGTTGAGAGCTTTTATGTCACACCATATACATAACTATGTTATGCATATGTTTGATATAGCATTATTGGGCTGTTTTATTTCAAAATCATATACATAACAGAGTTATATGTATGCATGCCATACAAATTGTTGAGTTGTCTTATTTTAAATCATATACATAACATTGTTATGTATATGTTTGGCCTAAACACTGATAGGTTGTTTTATTCCAAACTCATATACATAACAGAGTTATGTAAATGTATGCCACACAAACTGTTAAGTTGTTTTATTTTAACCCATATACATAACTATGTTATGTATTGACATAACATATATATAACATAGTTATGTATAGGACTCTGTTAGACCTATGTGTTGTGTTATTTCAATCTATATACATAGTACACTTATATATATGCAAGAATGTTAGTCCTTGCTCATCTGTAGTATCAATATTGATTTTTTTTTTTTTTAAAGTTTTGTTGTATATTAAATTAATATTGATTTACAATGTATATTATTACAGGAGATAAAATATACCAAAATGCCTCAACGGTATTGGAATGTTCATCTTTTTGAATTTCTTTTTTGAGAAATAACAAAGTTTTTGGAATTATAGAAAATAAATGATTGGAATTGAGCTTTTTAATCGACGTAATTGATTTGGTGTTTCAAAATTTTAAAATTAAAAAGTTGTTACTGAATTTAAGAGATTCATTAATCAAATCTTAATAGATATGGTGTTAGTTACGTTCATAATTATAGGAAGTCGCGTTATTTCCTTATATAACGTTAAAACAGTTATTAGCTATGTATATGGTAGTATGTATAGGGGGTTTAGTTTTGTATATTAAAAATAAAAAATTGAGAGAGAGAAAATTAATTAAAAGAATCCGGAGAGAGAATAATTAAGAAGTAAAACACTAAGATTTATGTTATTTTACTTATTTTTACGCGTCAATTTCAGCAGAAAATTAGATAAAATATCTGTTGAGTTAAATTTCTTAAACAAAAAGTAGTCCACTTGCGCTATCTCAAATGTCCATTTTCTTTCTAATTTTAAAAAGTGTTTTCTTTTTTGATTTGCTATTTTAAAAAGAAAAAAAAACCTTTTTAGTTGTTTTTTATTTTTATTTTTTTTTATTTTTTAATTCACTTCTTTAGTGAAAGAAAAATATTTGCGTTGTTTTATTTTTTTATTTATTAAGGTGGGAACGCATTATAATCAAATAAGTATCAATATCGATACATTATATATATATATATATATATATATATATATATATATATATATATTACATAATTGTTTATACAATATTGATACATAATTGTACACCATTTGTATAATGTCGATACATTACATACCTATTTATGCAACATTGACATAAGTTTATACATGCATATTTATACATACATGTTTATATAGTAATTATACACATTTATACATCATTTAAACAGAGTCGATATTACATAACTATTTATAGAGGCAAACCCAGGATTTGAAGAGTGCGGGTGCACCTTTATCATAAGCGTTCGAGGCAGTAGTGGGTTGTAGCTAAAGCCTAATAGCTTATGGGCTTATATATTATAAATATTAAATAATAAATATATAGTATATATTATATATATTAATATACATATATTTTAATTAAAAAAGTATATTAAAATTTTTTTTTTTATTTTGGTTTAAACCGAAAATCGAATGATGTCAATCTAAAAATCAAAAACCAAATCGAAATACCGAATTTATATAAAAAAAAAAATTAAATCTGAACCGAAAAATCGAAATAATTTCAGTTCGGTTTCGTATTTTTTTTTTCGGTATTTATGCCCACCCCTACTTCTAAATTCTAGTTTTCACTTTCCAGTGAGCAGAGGCAAAGCCAAAATTTAATTTTTGGGATTTCTGAATATTTATACAGGACAACAACGACTTCAAACAAATATTATAATTGGTAAATTACCAAATGAGTAACAATACTCAATATGTATTCAAAAAGGAAACGAAACACTTGAACAATATATATATATATATATATATATATATATATTGCTTTTTCTGGTAAATTTTATATTTTTATTTTCAAAAAATAATTCTTGTTTTTGATAATCTACATATGTAGCAGGGAGAGAAAAACATATATTGCAAATAATTTCTTTTTACTTTTTAAATTGTTAAACTTCTATTTTCTCCTATAGGATAAAATTCACTTTTAGAAAAAAGATAGAAGAAAGAGGAATTTTGCTGATGTAGAATTAAAATTTTTATACCCAAAAAATGTTTACACGCATCTGGGTTCAAACCCACGAACAAGAGGATAGTTAGACTTTACGCTCTCTGTTTTGCCACGGCGCCACAAGATCTCATTTGGCATGGGAGTAGTAATGTATTTTTCAAATACAAATACATGTCTACCTGACTGGTAGCAATTAAATGTAAATGGAAAAAAATGGCTTCCATCAGGAATCAAACCCACGATATTGAGAGCCAAAGGATGCTAGCATTCAAATTCTGAACCAGTGCACCCAGATATGTGTGTTTATTAAGGGTGCACAATTAAGTATATTAACACTTTAGTAGGATATCTATACATATGTATACGATTTTTTTAAAAAGTTACCGGGTGCACGTGCACCCTTGCGGAACCACATGGGTCCGCCTCTTACTATTTATACAACGTCGACACTTGTTTACACACATTTATATAATATTGATATATTAAGTATATGCTACATAACTAATTGTACATCATATATACATGTTTATACATCATGTATACAATATTGTTACATGTTTATACTATTATACAATATCGATACATTACATATAAACTATGTTAACTATTTATACAATATTGATATATTACATATTAACTACATTAACTATTTATACAATATCGATATACTACATATATAGTACATAACTATTAGTACATTATATATACATGTTTATACACCATTTATATAATATTAATACATAAAAAAAATTGCATGAAAAGTCCTTTTAAAAGAAAAGTGAAAAAGTTT
>NW_025890940.1:0-1975 GCF_002878395.1 Capsicum annuum
TTTGAACCGTGAACCAGTAGGGTTGGACCAACTTCAGTAGGGACTAATGGCAGTTAGTTCATTAAGGGAATAAAGTTACGGCGATGGCTTAAAACTCATACGTTTCTTGTAGAGGGAAAAAGTGCTCGTCAAATAGTCGAGTGGCGATTTTGGCCCTTTCCCTTTGAAGTAATGAGAAGGAAATTGAGGTAGAGTAGTCCAAAAGTTCAGTATGATTACCTGATGTGCTCGAGAAACAAGAGCAAAGGATGATAGTGTGCTTAATCAGGCATATATTTTTTTTAAAAAGAGAGGTGTTTATTGAAGGCAATCACAGACACTTTATGGTAGTATATGAGGCAATATAGGTGAAGTGTGTGATCGTCCATCTCTTCTAATGGGCAAAGTTATCCAATACCTATACCAGTGAAGAGGAGGCAAGCATCCAGAGGAACATTTGACACGCTGCCAAGTTTTACTGCCGTTATTCCCAAAATAAAAAGCGTTCCTTCTTTTGATGTTGTATAATGTCACTTGCCATCAGGGAAATAATTGTTTCTACCTATAGCTTCTCAGGTAGATTGTGGTGGACAGAAACTCTTTCTGCTCTCTCTCTTCCACTTTTTTCCTGTGTTCTCCTGTGATTTGCCCCTGCCTGTTTTGTTGTTATACTTTCTTTTATGTGGGGGATTGTTGTATTTTCTTTTTCTCCCTTCCACTTGCAGGTGGTTGAGCATTATTGAGTTGGTTTAATTGAAATTATTAGTATGTCATGCTCGTTCGATTTGCATCCGTATCGTTTAATTGAAGTCGTCGATATATAAACCGAGTTGTTTATCATTAGGTGTTGCATCTAATTGTTTGTGTCCTGGATTCTGCAGTACTATTATGAACCGGTCTCTGAGAAAAAATTCCGGTCAATGCCTGAGGTGCTTCGTTTCCTGAAAACGGGTAGCATGCGCAAGAAGAGCACTGGCGGTAATGCTACAGTGAGTGAATCAAAACATTAATAGCCTATCACCTCTCTGTTTGTATAGGGACCTCATAGTTGTTGATGGCTTCTTGCTTTGGCGTAGGAATAGGCAAAAGGTGCTCCACCTGAACTCTGTTCATGATGTTCAAGTATGGTCTGTTATTGGTGTCGTTGAACCAGTGAATTTGAAGCATTTTACTAAGATGGACATCAGTGAAAAATTGTCTCAAGTATGAAAATACTGTAGTTATTGAGTATGAGCTGGTCTTATCTTATGCTTGTGAATGACAGGTTATTTTGTCACTGGTCCGAGCTACGGAAGCAGTTACTAATGCTTGCATTGGGGTAGGTTGTTTATATTGCACCATTTTAGGTGTAGCTCATGAAGTGTGACCTTTCTCTGATTCTGCATGAACGCGGGATGTTTGGATCACTCCCATAGACTCTGTTCTGTTGGTAATGTGCTTTGATTGTAGTGTAATTTCATTTTTGTCAGTAGCTAGTTTGTAGAAATTTTTCCAACCTGATTGTGTCTAAACCATATTTAGAAATTGTAGTTTTTTTAAAGGCAATTTTCTTTTATGTGATTTTTGCACTATTTGATCTTTTACCATATTCATCTGGGATAGAGGGTTGAGGTATGTAAAAGCCTGCATGGCATGGCCAAATCATCTCAAATATTCTCTTGTTTTTTTCTCGATGTGTGCTATTTGAGTTCCACTGTGTGGGAATACACTGGGTATGATGTTGTTGTTGTTGTTGTGCTATTTGAATCTTTTTGATAATGTGATCATTTCCTATTTTATACGTGTATTCATATTAATATTCTCATTTTTGTGGTACTTTTTTTGTGGATGAATTGGTCTTTATCAGCTCAATATTCACTCATATAATATTAGGGGTTGTTTGGTTGTTGGTTATAGTTATGTAGATATTAGTAATACATGTATTAGTTGTATAGATATTAGATATACCCTCCGTTTCAAAAAGAATGACTTACTTTGACTTGGCACAAAGTTAAAG
>NW_025890941.1:0-3182 GCF_002878395.1 Capsicum annuum
TTCTCCATTTATGTTTCTTTTAAAATATTCCAACAACTCTTTGTTATATACTTTTCTAATATGTCTCTTGTGAATCCACGTATAAAAAACAAACCAAAGTGCAAAACTATAATCCATTTTCCTTATTTGCAAAGGAAAAAGTGAGAAATTAAAGGAGAGCAATGGAGAGTAAAAATTTTTTATGTGAATTTTCGAATTATGTAGTTCTCTTGGACTAACTAAAAATCAGGAGAATGACGACAGAAGTTGAAATTAAAAGAAATTTCATTGATGGTAAGTGGTTCAAAGACAAAATCATCAATTTAATTTAATTTTTGTTTAAATTTTGAGGGAGTTGGATTGAAGTTTGAGATGATGTTTAATGGAGAGTTTTTTTTTAAAAAAAAAAATTATTCTATTTGTGGTTGATCTTTGATGGTGTTAATGGAGGGAAATGAAAAAAACTGAAGGAGAGTGTTGATGAGGAATGGATTTGAGGTTGTTAATGGAGGAATTTGAGTGTTGTGGATGTTTTGGAGAAGAAAGAATAAAAGGTGTTCAATAGAGATTTTTTTTTAATTTAGTGTCTTTGTGGTTGTTCTTTGATGGTGTTAATGGAGGAAAATGAAAAATATTGAAGAAGAGTGTTGATGGAGAATGGATTTGAAGTTGTTAACGGAGGAATTTGAGTGTTGTTGATGTTTTGGAGAAGAAAGAATAAAAGGTGTCTATTTTTAACTTTTTTAATTATATTTTAAATATAATATTAGTGTTTTTTTTGTTTTACAAATATATGCATTTTTTTTCTTTAAATGAATATTTAAAAGAAATTAAATAGACAAAAAAATGAATTTTAACGCGCCCAACGGCGTTTGTTTGTTTTGAATATCTTCGTTTATAATCTTATCTCTCTTGAATATCTTTGTTTATAATCTTATCTCTCTTGATATGTTCACATATTTATTTGATAATTGGCCACCCTTATAAAGTAATTACAAAAATTTCAACTAATTATGTGGCTTCATTTGATGTATCGAGAGTTAATTATGTATCTCGATAGATTCAAAATTAAAAAAAATGTATCGCCATATCAGGAGCTAACTATGTATCTTTACAAAGAAAAAATTGTATCTTCGTTAGATGTACTATGTGTCTCAACAGATCCAAAATCGAAAAAAATATATCTGAATCTAATTATGTATCTTTACAAAGGAAAAACTGTATCTTCGTTGATGTATTATGTATCTCGACAAACTCAAAATTAAAAAAATATATCTGAAGCTAATTATGCATCTTTGCAAATGAAAAACTGTATCTTTGTTGGATCTATTATGTATCTCGACAGACCCAAAATTGGAAAAAAATGTATCTAGGGCTAATTATGTATTTTTATAAAGAAAAACCTGCATCTTCATTGGATGTATTATGTATCTCGACAGACTCAAAATCGAAAAAAAAAAATATCTGGAACTAATTATGTATCTTAAAAAAAAATATCTTCGTTGGATATATCGGGAGTTAGTTATGTATCTGACATACTCAAAATTGAATTTTTCAGTAATTATTCAAAATATATATAAAAAAAAATTGTAATTAAGCTCCAAAATGTGGGATTTTATGATGTTTACCCATTCAATAATTCAGTGCTCATCTTCATGATGAGCTAAGTTGGGCCTCAATTTTCTTGTTTGTCAGTCAATATCCAGCTTAAGTAGCCCATTCTATAGGAGTATTTAAACTTGCATTGGGCCTGAACAAAGAGGGTTGGCTTAGTTTTTTTTTTTTTTTTTTTTCGTTCGGTGTCCGTATTGGAGCCCCGACTAATCCGGATCGCGCGTTGCAGGACCCATTAAGATGACAACGCTCCTAACATAGTCTTCTCCATAGCCAGGGTCGAACTCTCGACCTCTGATTAAGGGTAGAGCAGCTCCTTCCACTGCACCACAACCCATATTGTTGGTTTGGTTTAGTTGTTTTACTGAATGATTTCATTTTATTTTTAGTTCATTATTCATCCAAATCAGTGTTTTATCAATTATATAAAAGGTTAAAGTATTATAATTTTAGTGCATTTTTTAACAATTATCAAATAAGTATGTGAACATATCAAGAGAGATAAAAGATTATAAACAAAGATATTCAAAACAAAGTTGAAGTAGACCCGATGAATGATAAAAATATGAAAACGGCTCACGCGTGTGAAGAAGGTATATATGAATGTACACATAAAGAAGTGCAAGAAGTTGACTATAGTGGCGCAAGATGAGGGTGAAGTTAAGCAAGATGGACTGCTTAGGCAGGACGTGGTAATTATCAGGCCTATAATCTCGAGATAAGTTAGTCAGCGAATCAAATGAACTCGAAAATTATTAATAGGACACATGTCAAAACTATAAACCTAAGAAGTGTTAGAACTTACTAGGCAGGACATGATAATTATGAGAGCTATAATGTCGAGATAAGTTAGTCAGCAAATCAAACGAACCCGTAAATTATTAATAGGACACATGTCAAAACTATAAGCCTAAGAAGTGTTAGAACTGACTAGGCAGGACATGATAAGTATGAGAGTTATAATGTCGAGATAAGTTAGTCAGCGTATCAAATGAACCCGTAAATTATAAAATCAACACGTGTCAAAATTATAAGCCATGTATGATATTAGGTAGTGGTTGGGAGCCAGGGTGTTACTTTCACTCTGTCTGCAAGCAGCCACCATCACTCACTACCTAAAACTTTGGAAAAAAAAAAACTGAATCATTCTATTGCCTTATTTTCCACATTTTTTTTTCATTTGTGTCATAAATGTTGAAAAAATAAACATACCCCAAATTCCATATTCACATTTCTGTATTATAACAGCTCAATTTTTTCCTTTAATTTCAGATTTTTGGGTGGTTCTTTTACAGGTAAGTGATCATATATTGTGGCCTTTTTTTGTTTGTGTTTGTATTAGATCTCTTTAGATTATTTGATTTCTTAATGAGGGGTGTTGTAAATCTGCATTCTTGGTTTACTTGTCTATTAGGTTTCTCCAAATTGTGTCCACAGGTTTCTTGGTAGTATTTCATTTGCTATGAGGAATTTTGGGTTTTGATTGTGATGGGCATTTGTTGTTTTGTAAAAGTGTCTGATCTTTGATGGAAATACCAAAAGTAATAGCATTCTTGATTTACTTGTCTATTATGTTTCTCCAAATTGTG
>NW_025890942.1:0-5018 GCF_002878395.1 Capsicum annuum
GGGTAGAAAATCGGTGAGGGCGTGCCAGGGAGGTTGAGGATCGTTCCCTTGTGGTCCGTTTAATTTATCATGGCCATTTGGGTGGACAAACGGGCGAAAAGGTGCGAACAGGGCATTTTTGAGCTAAATCGGTGAGCTTCTAGCCCACGGTTTTGGGGGTGGTCCTGGGGTCCGGGTGTAGTGTGGGCTAAAAATCGGCGGGGGCATGCCAGGGAGGTTGGGGATCGTCTCAGTGTGGTTTTTTTAATTTATCGTGGCCATTTGGGTGGATAAATAGGCAAAACAGCGCAAACGGGGAATTTTTGGGCCAAATAGGTGTTCTATAGCCTACGATTTTGGGGGTGGTCCCGGGGTTCGGGGGTGGTGTGGGATGAAAAATGGTGGGGGCATGCCAGAAAGGTTGGGGATCGTCCTAGTGTGATTCGTTTAATTTATCGTGGTAATTTGGGTGTACAAATGGGAGAAATGATACGAACGGGGCATTTTTGTGCCAAATCGGTGTGCTATAGACTATGGTTTCGGGGGTGGTCCCGGTGTCCGGGGATGGTGTGGATCAAAAATCAGTGGGGGCGATCCAGGGAGGTTGGGGATCGTCCTAGTGTGGCTCGTTTAATTTATCGTTGCCATCTGGATGGACAAACGTGCGAAACGGCGCAAATGGGGCATTTTCGGGACAAATCAGTGTGCTATAGCCCACAGTTTCAGGGTCCAGGCATGGTATAGGCCAAAAATAAGCAAGGATATGCCAGGGAGGTTGGGGATCGTCGCAGTGAGGTCCGTTTAAATTATAGTGCCCATTTGGGTGGACAAACGGGCAAAACGGCGCAAACGGGGCATTTTCGGGTCAAATTGGTGTACTGTAGCCCATGGATTTGGGGGTGGTGTCGGGGTCCTGGCGTGGTGTGGGCCAAAAATTGGTGGGGGAATTCCACGAAGGTTGGGGATCATCTCAGTGTGATACGTTTAATTTATCGTTGCCATTTGGGTGGACAAACAGGTGAAACAGCGTAAACGGAGCATTTTCGGGCTGAATCGGTGTGCTATAGCCCACAGTTTTGGGTTTGGTCCTGGGGTCCGAGCGTGGTGTGGATCGAAAAATGGTGGGGCCATGCCATGGAGGTTGTGGATCATCCCAGTGTGGTCCGTTTAATTTATCGTGGCCATTTGGGTGGGCAAACGGGCGAAACAGTGCAAACGTGGCATTTTCGGACCAAATCGACGTGCTATAGCCCACGATTTCTAGGGTAGTCCCAGGGTTCGGGCGTGAAGTGAGCCAAAAATTGGCGGGGGAGTGCCAGGAAGGTTGGAATCGTCCTAGAGTGGTCTGTTTAATTTATCATGGCTATTTGGGTAGACAAACGAGTGAAACGGCGCGAACGGGGTATTTTTTAGTCCAAATGAGAGAGCTATAGCCCACGATTTCAGGGCTGGTCCCGGGGTCAGGGCGTGGTGTGGGTAGAAAATCGGCGAGGGCGTGCCAGGGAGGTTGGGGATTATCCCAGTGTGATTCATTTAATTTATCGTGGCCATTTGGGAGGACAAACAGGCGAAACAGCGCGAATGGGGTGTTTTTGAGTCAAATTGGTGTGCTATAGCCCACGGTTTTGGGGGTGGTTCCGGGGTCCGGGCGTGGTGTGGGCCGAAAATCAGCGGGAGCATTTCAGGGAAGTTGGGGATCAACCCAGTGTGGTCCTTTTAATTTATCATGGCCATTTGGATGGATATACAGGCAAAACAGCACGAACGGGGCATTTTTAGGCCAAAACGATGTGTTATAGCCCACGGTTTTGGGGTGGTCCCAGGGTCCGGATGTGGTGTTGGTCGAAATTCAGCGGGAGCATGCCAGGGAGGTTGGTGATCATCCCAGTGTGGTTCGTTTAATTTATCGTGGCCATTTGGGAAGAGTAACAGGCAAAACGGGACGAACGGGGCATTTTTGGGCCAAACTGGTGTGCTATAGCAAACAGTTTAGGTGTTGGTCCCACGGTCCAAGCGTGGTGTGGGTCAAAAAATGGCGGGGGCATGCCAGGGAGGTTGGGGATCGTCCCAGTGTGGTCCGTTTAATTTCTCGTGGCCATTTGGGTGGATAAACAGGCGAAGCGGTGCAAACGGGGCATTTTTGAGCCAAATCGGTGTGCTATAGCCCACGGTTTTTGGTGTGGTCCCAGGGTCTGGGCGTGGTGTGGGCCAAAAATCGGCGGGGGCATGCCAGGGAGGTTGGGGATCATCCCAGTGTGGTCCGTTTAATTTATTGTGACCATTTGGGTGGACAAAAAGGTAAAAAAGCATGAACGAAGAATTTTTGGGCCAAATCGGTGTGCTATAGCCTACGATTTCGGGGGTGGTACCGGGGGTGGTCCTGGGGTCTAGGGGTGGTTAGGGCCAAAAATCGATAGGGGCGTGCATGGGAGGTTGGGATCGTCCTAGAGTGATCCGTTTAATTTATCGTGGCCATTTGGGTGGACAGACAAGCGAAACGATGTAAACGGGGTATTTTAGGGTTAAATCGGTGTGCTATGCCCACGGTTTCATGGATGGTCCCGGAGTCCGGGTGTGGTATGGGTAGAAAATCGGCGAGGGCGTGCCAGGGAGGTTGAGGATCGTTCTTGTGTGGTCCGTTTAATTTATCGTGGCCATTTGGGTGGACAAACGGGCAAAAAGGTGCGAACGGGGCATTTTCGAGCGAAATTGGTGAGCTATAGCCCACGGTTTTGGGGGTGGTCCTGGGGTCCGGGTGTGGTGTGAGCCAAAAATCGACGGGGGCGTGCCAGGGAGGTTGGGGATCGTCTCAGTGTGGTCCTTTTAATGTATCATTGCCATTTGGGTGGATAAATAGGCAAAACAGCGCGAACGAGGAATTTTCGGGCCAAATCGATGTTTTATAATAGCCTACGGTTTTTGAGGTGGTCCCGTGGTCTGGGCGTGGTGTGGGTCGAAAAATGGCGGGGGCATGCCAGAAAGGTTGGGGATCAACCCAGTGTGGTCCTTTTAATTTATCGAGGCCATTTGGATGGACATACAGGCAAAACAGCACGAACGGGGCATTTTCTAGCCAAGTCGATGTGCTATAGCCCACGGTTTTGGGGGTGGTCCCAGGGTCCGAGCGAGGTGTTGGTCAAAAATCAGCGGGAGCATGCCAGGGAGGTTGGAGATCCTCCCAGTGTGGTCCGTTTAATTTATCGTGGCCATTTGGGAGGACAAACAGGCAAAACGGTACGAACGGGGCATTTTCGGGCCAAACTGGTGTGCTATAGCAAACAGTTTTGGTGTTGGTCCCCCGGTCCAAGCGTGGTGTGGGTCAAAAAATGGCGAGGGCATGTCAGGGAGGTTGGGGATTGTCCCAGTGTGGTCCGTTTAATTTCTCGTGGCTATTTGGGTGGATAAACGGGCAAAACGGTACAAACGGGGAATTTTTTAGCCAAATCGGTGTGCTATAGCCCACGATTTTGGGTGTGGTCCAGGGGTCTGGGTGTGGTATGGGTTAAAAATTGGCGGGGGCGTGCCACGAAGGTTGGGGATCGTCCCAGTGTGTCCGTTTAATTTATCGTGACCATTTGGGTGGGCAAATGGGCGAAACAGTTCAAACGGGGCATTTTTGGGCCAATTCGGAGTGCTATAGCCTACGATTTCTGGGGTAGTCCCAGGGTCCGGGTTTGGAGTGGGCCGAAAATCGGCGGGGGAGTGCCTGGGAGGTTGGAATCATCCTAGAGTTGTCCGTTTAATTTATCATGGCCATTTGGGTAGACAGACGGGCGAAACGGCGCGAACGGGGAATTTTTCAGTCCAAATGGGAGAGCTATAGCCCACGGTTTCAGGGCTGGTCCCGGGGTCAGGGCGTGGTGTGGGTAGAAAATCGACGAGGGCATGCCAGGGAGGTTGGGGATTATCCCAGTGTGATTCGTTTAATTTATCGTGGCCATTTGGGAGGACAAACAGGCGAAACGGCGCGAACGGGGCATTTTTGGATCAAATTGGTGTGATATAGCCCACGGTTTTGGGGGTGGTCCCAGGGTTCGGGCGTGGTATGGGCCGAAAATCAGCGGGAGCGTTTCAGGGATGTTGGGGATCAACCCAGTGTGGTCCTTTTAATTTATCGTGGCCATTTGGATGGATATACAGGCAAAACAGCACAAACGGGGCATTTTTAGGTCAAAACGATGTGTTATAGCCCACGGTTTTGGGGTGGTCCCAGGGTCCGGATGTGGTGTTGGTCGAAAATCAGCGGGAGCATGCCAGGGAGGTTGGTGATCGTCCCAGTGTGGTTCGTTTAATTTATCGTGGCCATTTGGGAGGAGAAACAGGCAGAACGGGATGAACGGGGCATTTTCGGGCCAAACTAGTGTGCTATAGCAAATAGTTTTAGTGTTGGTCCCACGGTCCAAGCGTGGTATGGGTTAAAAAATGGCGGGGGCATGCCAGGGAAGTTGGGGATCGTTCCAGTGTGGTCCGTTTAATTTCTCGTGACCATTTGGGTGGATAAACGGGCGAAGCGGTGCGAACGGAGCATTTTTGAGCCAAATCGGTGTGCTATAGACCACGGTTTTGGGTGTGGTCCCGGGGTCTGGGCGTGGTGTGGGCCAAAAATCGGCGTGGTCATGCCAGGGAGGTTGGGGATCGTCCCAGTGTGGTCCGTTTAATTTATTGTGACCATTTGGGTGGACAAAACGGTAAAACAGCATGAACGAAGAATTTTTTAGCCAAATCGGTGTGCTATAGCCTACGGTTTTGGGGGTGGTACCGGGGGTGGTCCCGGGCTCCAGGGGTGGTTAGGGCTAAAAATCGGTAGGGGCGTGCATGGGAGGTTGGGATCGTCCTAGAGTGGTCCGTTTAATTTATCGTGGCCATTTGGGTGGACAGACAGGAGAAACGGTGTAAACGGGGTATTTTCGGGTTAAATTGGTGTGCTATGCCTACGGTTTCAGGGGTGGTCCCGGAGTCCGGGTGTGGTGTGGGTAGAAAATTGGCGAGGGCGCGCCAGGGAGGTTAAGGATCGTTCCAGTGTGGTCCGTTTAATTTAT
>NW_025890943.1:0-1375 GCF_002878395.1 Capsicum annuum
TCAAAAACCTAATTCACAAAGTGGGTTGAGGTTAATGCCATTAGCAAGCCAATAGGTCATCAATTTCAAAACCAATCAACTCTTGATAGCCTTGAATTCTTTGTGGTCCCCCTTTTGTACTATTTTTTGTTCCCTTCCATTAGAAAATTCCTTCTTGATACCAATTTGATTCTTTCTTTCTTTGGAAGAATTGGACTATTCTTTGGAATAAACAAGTACAACACCTTTCTCTCACTCCCCTTTTGGATCAAAAACATACTTTTGAATGTTCTTCTTCAACAATATTTGAAGAACACCAAGAACATTCAAAATAGGCCCCTAAGAAAATGACCTCGGAATTTGACAAAATTTGTAATCCAAGTATATTTCGAACTCCCAAACACAACCAACATGTTTTTAAGCCCAAAATCTCAACAACACCAATCAAAAATGAGAACCCACCTCAAAATTTCTTCAAACTCAAGCTCCAACAATGGTAGGTCACTCAAATCTCCTTGGATTAAGCTCAAATTTGGGATTTTGACTCAAATAGTGTTAGGGAATAAGAATTTAGCACAAAACATAAGAAACACAAAAATCATAAAATCAAATTTGACTTAAGGAAAAAATCGGGATTAATCATTTTTTGTGATTTTTTTATTATTCAATACAACGAGACCCAAGATTGACTTTGTGGTAATGAAATCAAGCTCAGCTCTAATACCAAATGATACAAACCAAAATACAAATAATGAAAACAACACAAAACACAAAAAATAGAGGAAAATAGGACAAACACTTATAGGAACAAAAGGATAAAAGGATATAAATATTGACACAAATCAATAAAGAGAGGACAACCAAAGGGTATATTAAACTCTAAGACCTTCCTTTCAATCATTGATAACACCAACCTCTTACAAGGACCCCACGAGAATGGAATCTTGAGCAACCTACATTTCTCACAAATTAATGGAACTCCCAACAAGTTTCAATAAACACTCACAAGTGTAACTTAAATCATCATTCATCAACTTAATCTAATATGAAGAGGGTCCTAGATATTTATAGGCCAAAAGGCTTTCATTACAAAATGGCCCAAAAGTGACTCTAAATGCAACTTGGGCCCAAAAGTTACCCAAGAGCCAAAATAATGCAGATAGGTGCCCATACTCTCTCAAAGACCAACCTATCCTCCAAATGCAGTGTTGCTCAATGCTCACTTAGATGACATCATCAAGTATAGCTTCTCTCGTGCTCCAAGATATCATCCACACATGATATTGTTCTCATGGAAACTTAAAAAGGGTACTCCAATCATGTCTTGGAATCCTTGAGGTGGTCATGACTTTGAATCCCTTTTGTTGGCCTCAAATTATATGCTCAAAAGCATTGA
>NW_025890944.1:0-5038 GCF_002878395.1 Capsicum annuum
AGAGACATTTAAGCATAACGTCGATAAATATAACTTGTTGTCCTAGCTACCGTGAGAATCTTCAACCACCGTTAGAACCTGTCAAGTATCGAAAGCCCTAGTGAACATAATTCTAGTTTTTTAGAAACTCTTGATTACGAACAGTGATTAAAGTGACCGACAATTACTTTGTAAACTAAAAACCCCCCATTTCTGGAAATATCCAAGTATCAGTTGATGGTTTTATAAATGACTTATGTTCACACCATATTCCCTGTGGAATTCGACCCCAACCTAGTTGGATTTTTTATTGACAACCATCGGTTACATTCTTATTCAGAGGTGTAGTTTGAGCATTATCAATTTGCAATATAACTAATGAAGCATCATTTTGAGTACTTAGGAATCTTAAACATATAATTGTAAAGGGAAGCATGATATTGTCTCATATCTCATCTAACAAGGAGTTCATATGAACAGGAAGATATGCAACATATCATAATTCATTCATTTAGTCCTTTCAACAAACACTTAGCATGTACTTGTTGACACAAGCTTGGGGATATTATACTTTATGTTACAATGACACTATTTTCTTTACATAAGCCTTTTATCAAGCAAGTGGGAGGCACCCTGTGGTCATACAACTTTCAACATACCAAATTAGCATAATTACATAATTCAGCATGCTTCTTGAGGGGGATTTATCATGAATATCGCATTATCAACACATACTAGGGTCAAAACTTGAATCTTTATAATCAAAACATGAATCAAAACTTATCAACAACATGAACTTCAGTTTCTATACATATGAATCATGAAAACTCATAAAATATAAATTTTATAATTTTGAAAAGAATTCTTGAACTTCTTGGGTGGAAGAAACCCAAGAATCAACATCCAATATACCTTGTTATGTAATTCTTGAAAGATTCATGGTGAAACCTTGATGATTTAGGTCTTGGATTAGAAACCCTAGGTCTTGTTCTTGAAGAAAATTGAGAGAAAACAGTGATATTTGGGTGTAAATATGCTAAAACTCGTGTTAAAGAGTATATATAGGGGTTGAAAAAAGACCCTTTTTGCCCTTAGAATTAAAATCTTGAAATGGAAAAATCCTAATTTTACATGCTGCCGTGACGCGCCATAACCGCACCATCTTATTGGAAATTGGACAATGGGGAAACTGAGCCTTGGTGCGACACAGTGGAAATCGTATTGCCACCTTACTTGTGAACTAGAAAGATACTGCAATGCAATCAAATTGCGGAGGCTTACTAGATTTTGACAATTGCCATTTTGGCTGGCTCCATAATGCGCTGAAGTACCAGGTGGTACACTGTCTCACTAAAATTACTCTAACTCTTCGTTCGAATGTCGGATTTGGGTGAATTTGGTATCAACAGAAAGATTATTCAATTCTCTACATAATAAAAAGTCAATATTAGAGAAATTAGACATGTTTTAAAACATTTCTCACTTTGGAAGTCACTTCTCAATCTTTTAAGAATAGAATTACATTTCACTTGACACGTTCTAAAGATCAAACTACGAGAAAACTTTGTGGGGTCATACCATATTAGCCAAATAGTTAAAGTCCTTACGTGTTGTATGGAATGAATGTTGATGCATGAGCAAAGGGTTAAATCCTTAATGTCAACTAATGATAGTTGTGATGGCTTGAGGTTGAAGTCCCTTGCCTTATGAAATATCTTGGTTGAAGTCCCTTGCACAATTAGATTGCTTGAGGTTAAATTCCCTTGCTTAAGAGATCTCTTACGGTTACTATACCTCATCGAATAAAATGGCTTGCGGTTAGAGTCCCTTGGCATAAGGTTAGAATCCCTAGTGAAACTAATGGCTATGACGTTGGAGTCTCCTCCCTAGATAAATATGTGTGGTTAGAGTCCGTTGTTTGATTAATTGTGTAAGTTGTTAAAGTCCATGGCTAATGAATCTGTGAGGATGGTTAAAGTCCTTTGTCTAATGGTATGTGATTATGGTTAAAGTCCTATTCCCAAGTAGAATTGTTGAATTTATGTATGGAAGGTCGGAGTCTTCCATTTCATGTATAATGTATGAATGTTCAAGAATTTTGTCAAGCCCTAAATTCTTGATTATCATTTAATATATAAATATGTAAGGATAAGTGTGCAGATATGATTGAATATGATATATTTGACTTATTATTGAATAATGATGATATTTTATCCTTATCCTTAACCATCTCTAGACACTATGTCCGTATGCGACATAGGTGCTAGAGCATCACCTTCTCTTCTTGCACAGTAATTAGGTGATTGAAGTTGTTCGTGCATTGTTTTGAGCTTTCTTACTTCAAAAGACATTGCTTCTTGGTCTCTTATCTTAAGACTTAGTCTTATTTTGACTTGATTTTAGATATTTTTAGGGGCTTGTCCCGACATATACATTTCTAAACATTGGTTTGTATAGTGGTATTATGGATAATTGTGGACTTGGGTAGATTGGTTAGTTTGTTAAATCCAATGAAGTGTTTAGACATTTTTAAGTTATGACTTCTAGCATTGTTTCCGCTATCTTATTATATGGTTGGGAGTCACCCGACCCTTGTGATAAATGTGATGAGGATTGGTTTGGGTTTTGGGGTAAACTGCGTTACATATGGGCTTAAGATACCCCTAAGACATGGCCTGGTTTCATGGCTTGTCAAGTTTGTATCAGAGCCAGTTTTATGGTTATTTGGGCATCTATAATACCGTGTCATGTAAAGTTTCTATTATGGTTGTGAAGTGTGCTATATTTATAAAAGAGCGGCTATGAGGTATTTTAGGAAATATTTCCCTTTTTTGTGTTTCAATCTCAAGCTATAAAGTCTAAGGTCTTGGATTTCTCTGATTTCTGTTTGTTATCTTTTAGATCATGCATCCAAGGAGATTTGAGACTTAGTTAAACCCTTCTAAGGGCCCTATGGATGAAGCTCGTCTAACTTTTAGAGTTTGAACCCGGGCTAGGGCAGCAATATCCAGCCATCTTCATGGGGTTCCACCTGTCCCTACCAATCCCAACTATGAGAGCGACCCTACTATTTCATCAACTTAAGGGGATATTACTAATGTTGAGTTTCATTACTTTATCAACCTCTTAGCTTAATTGGTATCCTCTCCATTGGAGCGTGGTACTCCATCTACTATTTTTTTTTATGGCTAAAAGAATCAGCCAATTTATGAGGTTGATCCCACCTATGTTCTCTGGTATAAAGGTTGAGAAAAATCCTTAAGGCTTCATTGATGAAATAGAGAAGATCTTCCAAATCATGCATAATTCAGAGATTGAGGCCATTGATTTTGCTTCCTACCAACTGAAAGATTTAGTGTACTAATAGTATAAAATGTGGGAGTTTCTAGAGGTGTTGATGCTAGTCCCACCATGTCAGAGGATTCCTATGAGGCTTTCTTAGATCACTTTTTCCTTAGGAGTTGAGGGAGGCAAAGAAGAAAGAGTTTGTAAACTTGAAGTAAGGGAGGATGCCCTTTTAAGACTATACTTTAAATTCCTTTAATTGTCAAGGTATTATCCCAAGATGGTCTCAACATGTGGGCTAGGATGTGTAAGTTTGTCTCAAGATTCTCCTATGAGTTAGTCCTTAAAAGAAATGAAACCTTGTTGATTGAAAATATAGACATGTGTAGGTTGATCGTGTATATGAAACAAGTGGAAAAAGTGAAAAAGAAGCAAGTTGAGTTTAGTGAAAGGCAAGGGAAGAAGTTTAGGTCTTTCGACCCTTAGGGTAAAGATGGGGCTAAGTGGACATAAAAGAAGTGGTGGAATTTGAGTTCTTTCTCCTCGGTAGTATTTGCTCTCCTTACCTGAAGTCGTTGGGTGATCATCGATCTGAGTTAAGTGTTGGGTTCCAAGCATAAGGTGTTTAATTCTAGGCTAGTAGTGCCCAGTTGGCTCCACCCTACCTTTCTTACATAGTCAGTGGTCAGAGTTACATGGTCAGTATGAGAAGGGAAGAAACAAATGTTTTAGTTGTAGTTAGATTGGGCATATACAAAGTGAGTGACCCTCTCTAGTAACTTCTTGCGCCATCAGGGCTTCTATTGCTACTCTATCTACTCCCAAACATAAGGGTGTTATGTCTACTTCTGCCTCTACTTTTGGCACCGGCATTGGTCAAAACAGCTTGTATACACTTGTTACTTTCCAAGATTTTAAGGCATCTCCTAATATTGTCACGGGTATGTTTAAACTTTTCTCCCTTGATGTGTATTGTTTGCTTAATCCAGGGTCTACTCTTTCTTATGTGACCCTATTTATGGTTGTACATCTTGATTGCGGTCCTGAGAGTGTGTCGATTCCATTATCTGTTTCTACCCCGGTAGAAGTCTCTATGATTGCTAAAAGGGTCTACAAGGGGGTGTGGTATCTGTTTGTGATACAGATACTCTTGTAGACTTGATAAAGTATGACATAGTCGATTTTTATGTCATTCAAGGGATGGATTAGTTGTATTTATGTTATGATTTCTTAGATTGTTGGACTCGTAGAGTCATGTTTAAATTCCTGAATAAGCCTATCATTTTATGGGAGGGTGGTTCTTTGATGCCTAGGGAAAGATTCATTTCTTATCTTAAATCCCAAAAGTTGATTTTAAAGGGGTGTTTGTACTATTTGGTTTGAGTTAAGGATTCTAACTCGGAATATCCTTCTCTAGAGTCTGTTCCCATGGTTAATGAGTTTCCCGAAGTATTTTCTGATGATTTTCCCGATATTCCTCTCGATAATGAAATTGATTTTGGGATTGATCTTGTTTGGGACACTCTTCTCATTTCTATCACTCCTTATATAATGGCTTTGGTGGAGCTAAAGGAGAAATTGAAGGACCTATTAGATAAATGTTTTATCCATCCTAGTGTGTCTCTATGGGGTGCTCCCGTATTGTTTATGCACAAGAAAGATGGTTTTCTTTGTATGTTCATTGATTATCGTCACTTGAACAAAGTGGTCGTAAAGAATAAATATCCCCTTCCTAGGATCAATGACTTGTTTGATCAACTTTAGGGTGCGAAGT
>NW_025890945.1:0-3908 GCF_002878395.1 Capsicum annuum
CTAATAAACCTCCCTAGTAAGAGTACAGGATATCAACCGCAGTCACTCAGCTCCAGGTTGCTTCGGGGTTTTGAGTCTTATCATATCTTTTTGCATTGTATAGTATCTTATCATGAGGCGGGGCCTGTCCCGACCCTTATAAGATAACGTTTCTTGTCTAGAAGCTTTGTAGACTACGTAAAGTATAGTATGGTCATGTATCGTACCGTAGACATTGTGGCTCCAACGGCCTAGTCATATAATATCTTTTGGCTTGCAAGTCCTATTTATCTTTTGAGGGCATGTTTAGTATGAAAGTAACTTATAATGTTCATAGGTAATATATTGCTACAGGTTGGTTCTCCCGAGCCTTACCGACAACAGGTGCCAGTCCGCCTTAATAGGATTTGGGGCGTGACAATTTTATCCTTTTCTATCATTTATTTAAATTCAACTAGTAGCTGTAGTTTCAAATTAGTTTGATCGTCAGTCACATTGTTCCTCGTGGATTCGATTCTGACTCCAAAGTTGGGTAAATATATTGACGATGATCGTCTTGCACTTATTTGAGGTGTAAGTTGAGCGTTATCAAAAATGGCTCCGTTGTCGGGGAACAATTTGGTGTATTGAGTTAGTTTGGAATTTTAGCTTACTTGCTTGAATTCAAACTTGTAAATATTTGTTTGTGATTTCCTTTATTTCTTGTATTAGGTAGATTTTCTTTGTTTTTGTTTATTTCTTATTATGGTAGCATGGAATGAATGTAATTTTGATGGTTGGAAATCTTATCTGAATGATCCATGTCTGTATTGTGATAGACCCTACTTGTGACAAAATTGTAGATATGCTCCTCGGAGAGAGATGTGTGCACCATCTCCATCCTACTGGGAGTATAATTGTTCTTTATGTGGTGGTCAAAATAGACATTGGAGTGATTGCCCAAATGCCCCCTCCCCCTATTTCGCTAACCCAAGTTCTAGTTCTTCTTATAAGTATGACAGGTCTTATAGTCAAGTACCAGAAGAACGAAGCACCAGAAAGAGTGGCATTGAAGTTATGCTCCAACTAATGTTGGAATGTGTGGTCACAACGAATGATAGCATACATAATTTGCATTAATATATAAGGGAAATTAACGAGGAAAGAAGAATGATTGAGGATATAGATATAGCAGTCAAGCATTCAAAGCACTTTACCACATTATGTTTAGATGATAACTTGTCTGTGGAATCATTTAACATAATGGATAAGTGTGAAGAAGAGGAACAAGAATCCTATATCGATGTTTAGCTTGATGTTGAGCAACCCTCGATAATTTCCCAACTAACCAAACCAACCATGAGGTATGATGCTAAGATTACGGAAATGGTGCTAGAGAAAAAAGAAGAAACCAAGCAAATCTCTTCTGAAGACTCTAGCCCAATTCGGGGTGAGGATTTCCAAAAGGAAGCAACTCAGAAATTAAGGAGAATACCTCATTCGAACCATTTTTCAACATTGTGCTTGGTGGGTGGGATGGAAGTCCACCTACCCAAGTAACTAAGGTCTTTAGAGGATGAGGAATATAATCCTTATATTTTGGAGTATGGCATTCAAAAAGAGCAAAATGAAACCCCCCACTTGAAGTTCAGTAAAGGAAAAATTCAATGTGCATCAAGTTGATTATTGATGTTCTCATCAATACCCAAAAAGCCTATCTAAAAATTTGATATGAAGTTGGGTAAGAGATTCAAGTCATCAAAGTGGCGAGATAAAGAAAGTATCATTGTATCCGTACGTTTGGCCAATGCGCCTCAAAGATGTACTAACCAAAAGTTGGGTCGACATTTCAAATCCTCTAAGTGGAGACATAAATCATTATCAACAAGGTATCTTGATGAAGTCTGAGTAGTCAAGATAACTAAGTCGTGCCGCGACACTAAATTAGGCGCTTCTTGGGAGGCAACCCAATGTATTTTGTTGTTTGTATTTGTATTGTGTGATTGACATCAAATTTTCACACCCATAGTGCCACAGGTATATTTCTAACTCTCTTGTTTTGGATTGACGCGTTGGGAACACTACATGATATTAAATTGAGGGTGGGGGTACTTATGGGTGTGATCTCTTCCTGGGGTTTTTGTTGTCGTGCCTCTTTTCGCCGGAGTCTTGTTCCTAGTAAAGCCGGCATGTTTAGGTGTATTGTGTTTATTTTGTGATGTGTTGTGGTTAACTAGAGAAAAATAAGTATCTAGAGCAGTTGACATATTTTTGTTGATTTTAAAGATGGATAAACACCTCTCTATTGGTCTGTTTTATAACTATGTGATATGCATTTATATATGGATACTGTGAATCTTTTTATGGAATTAGTAATAGGGACATGATAATCACTACTAACAATTGCATGAACCGAATGGGCAGTAGCTTGTGATGTACCATTGTCCCATGTGTGTGTGAGGTCTTACTTAATTCCCTATGTGTGTTGAATCTAGAACTTTCCCGGTTAGTCTTACCTTGGTTGAAAGATAAGGGTTAGGAAATGATCATAGGCCGTTTTGATTTTTAAGTCACTTTTTTTGCATAAATGACCTTCCCTGTATGCATAATATCTCTTGATCCCTATTTTGAGCCTGAATTGACCATTTCTTTGTATGACACCTATCACCTTCCCATTTAGATCATAATGAACCTATTTTGGCCCTGGTCCTCCTTGGACACTGTGCACCTTGACTTAGGTAAACAACCTAAGTTGAGGGTGGCTATCATAGGGGTGCGTGATGTAAACTAGGTATGAAGAAAGGTAGAATAAAAGGAAAAGAATAAGTGAAAATGAATAAAAGTTTGGCTGTTGGTGAAAAAAATAAAAGTTTGGGTGTTGGAGAAAAAGAACAAGAAAAGAAACTCTGCTTGAATAAAAAGAAGTGCACCCATCCTGAAAGTGTGATCAAGAAATTGAAAAAGTGAAAAAAAAAAAAAGGGGAAAAGGCTAATAAGTGGACCCCACAAGTTAAGGTAGTGCCAAGGAGGTTAGTCACTCTAAATGTCGTATAATATCATACCAGCCTTAGCCTACGTTACAAGCCGAAGAAAGACCTATAGTGATCCTAGCATACCTATCAGGAAACCTTGGTAATGACGATATGGGCAAGCATATGGTATTTGGCATACACTGGTCTGAACTTCATTCTAAGGGTGAGTGTTTTCGTGATGATCCCCATGTAATATTTTTGATGTCTGACATGAGAAAAAAAAGGGAATTTCTTTGTTGTGAGGGCACACTAGTATCTTGCAAAGTTACTTTCTTGTTTGGGTAGTGTACATTGATACATGCATGATTGTCGGTACTTAGTAGATGCCATGGGTAGAAGCCTTTGTGTTACATTGTTGCTTTTCAATAAATTGCACATTAATTTTGAGTTGGTTGACCTTGGAGATGGTAAACTGATTTTTGAGATAAATTGGTTGTTGACTGTTGAATGTTTGTTGTATTCTCTTAGTTCATTATTGCTTGAGGAAAAGCAATTGTTTTAAGTTGAAGGTATTGATGTGTGAGCAAAAGCTAACACATTTAATGCTTTTTAGCTCAGAATAATTGTGAATTCTAAAGCAACTCTTGTAGTTTTGATGTGTTTGCTCATGATATTACAAAAAAAGGCTAAATAAATAAGAATAAACAATAATGGAGCAAAAGAGTTGAAAATCTGAGAAAATAGAAGAAAACATGGCTGACGACCTCCATGATAAGTTGTCAGCCTTGTGATAGCCTATCAGCATTGGCGTTAACCTTAACCAGGGAGTTGCAGTTTGAGGATCAGTTCTGATAACGCCAGTAATATGGTATCAAAGTCGTGATAAGGCGTCAAGAACGGCATCAGCCTTAAGCAGAAAGTTAGCATGGGAAGAAGATATCTGACGACGTTGGTGATACGCCGTCAGATCCCTGATGC
>NW_025890946.1:0-1562 GCF_002878395.1 Capsicum annuum
TACATAAATGTATTTTTCCATACATGCAACTTAACAAATTCATTTAATATACAAATACAACTAAACATAACAACATTACAAAAAATACAAATAAAAACATGTTAACCCAAAATGTATATTTAACCTATCATTTTCATAAATCAGCTTTACTGAAATCCCAAAATACATATCAGCTGATCAGTAAATACATATTAGCTTCATAAAAAAATACATATTACCCCAAATTGATAACAGCTTTACTAAAATCCCTAAATATATAATAGTAAATAAAAATACACCTACAATGAAAAATACGTCTTCCTCCATGTCTTCTTCAACAACAAATCAACCCAAAATCATCTACAATATCCATTCAACTCTGATTATCCTCCATTAATCGCTACAAAACAAAATTTAATTTCAATTTTCATCCAAAATTTAATTTTTTCAACTATATCAACTCATAAAACATCAAATTTCACTGAAAAACAAACGAAAAAAAAAATTTATCAACAACAAATCAACCCAAAATCATCTATAATATTCATTCAACTCTGATTATCCTCCATTAATCACAACAAAACATAATCCAATTTCAATTCTCATCCAAACTTCAAAATTTTCAACTATATCAACCATATCAACTCATAAAACATAAAATTTCGCTGAAAACAAATAAAACAAAATTTAGCAAATTCGATCACGTTGATTCTCCGTTAACAACTACAAAAATCAAAACCTTAAAAACGAATTGAAAAAATTGTTTACAGTACAATTTTTTTTTTTTGAGAATTTGATAACATGCAATAACTAAATTAATAGTTATTCCACAATTTCCTTATCAGATCGTGCAAAAGATGTTAAGAAGGGACAAATTTTGAAAGAGAAAATCTGAGAAAATGCGTGAAAAATAATAAAGTAAGAAGCAATTAAAGAAAAGAGAATGATTTTAAGCGTGAAAAATGGAACCTCAAATGCGGTAACTTCTGAGAGACGGTAAGTGTGGTCTCCCACTTAAAATAATGTTAGATTTACTACACAAGGTAATTTAATCAAAGTATTGCTATTTTTTATAATTTAAGTGTTAAGTATGTTACCCCTATAGTTTGGTTAGTAGTTTGAGGCTAAAATCCAAAGAGCAGCACCATTCCAATTAAGGAGGTGTGCTTTTGATAAGTCTCCAACCTAAGTTATTTTTGGTCCCATGTTTTTAGGGGGGCAGCACTATTCCAATTAAGTAGGTGTGATTTTTTTTTAAAAAATACATATTGAGGTTAATAATATTTTTGGTCACTCAGTTAGCAAATTTTAATTTTAATTTTTATAATATATAAATAAATATACTTGATTTTTAATTAATTAAAATATGTATTTCTTGTACGTAAAAATATTATATTTATATTATTTTAAATAATTATATTACCCTCGAATATGAAGTAATAATACACACTTAATTAACATAATTTAATAAGCGTTGAATGATACTAGTGTTAATAATTTAGTAAATTTGTCAAGATTCATTAATAAAGGGGACCAGAAGCACATATATTAAGAGATTTTATCTACAAATAGGTTCCATAATA
>NW_025890947.1:0-1062 GCF_002878395.1 Capsicum annuum
TGATTTTTACCTTCTTTTTTATTTTTCTTCTAATCTATTAGCATTTAAATTTACCAACCACCATTGCTTCCACAAATTTATTGGCCTTACAAAATTTTATCTCTTTTGGATTTACTCTAATTTCATTGCCTATAAATACATCCATTTTGCAACTGTTCATTCACAACTCAAAATTGCAATCTTTCTTATTATTAAAAAAATATTTACAATCTTTTTTTGTCATTCAAAGAGACTATGGCTCGTTCCATTTACTTCATGTCTTGGCAATGACACTCTTTGTTGCCTATGGTTTGTTTTTATCTTTTATTCCTCTAAAACCTCAAAAAAAAATATAATTTGTAGTATTACTCTAAATACACAAAAACATAAAATAGTGTTTGCATTAACCATTTTTGTTCACTCTTTAAAAGAATTTGTTTGATTGATAAACATTTTCAAGTATGTGGTCTTCTCTTTTACGAACTTATAGTCTTGTGGCTAATTAATCTTGATGAAACTTTTAAGTAATGCGTCTTTAGGAAAGTGAGTTGATTCACACTTTAAAGTTGTTTGTATATATTTGATTCGATCAGTGGCGGACCTAGACTTTTGATTAAGGGTGTTCATATTTTCCCTTGAGCAAAGAACTGTTTAAAAAAAGAAAAAGAAAAAAAAACACTGTTGCACCTGCCAAGGTTCAAACCTGGGTTGTTGATGCAGAAATGCACACTCTTGACCACTGGACTATGCTTCTCAAGCTTGTCAAGGGTGTGCAACAACATGTATATAACCATAAATATCTATATACTCGAAAAAAAATTCCGATGAAGGGTGTTCATCTGACCACCCTTCGTCGACTGTGGCTCCGCCACTGGATTCGATTACGTGTCTTTCTTTTCTAACATTTGTAACAACTTATGAATTATTGTAGGGGTTCAAGGTCAGAACATTTGCAAAACAACAAGCAAATATTTCAAAGGATTATGTATTACTGACTCTTCATGTAGAAAAGTTTGTATCGAGAAGGATAAATTTGAAGATGGTCATTGTAGCAAACTCCAAAGGAAGTGCCTATGCACTAAG
>NW_025890948.1:0-4044 GCF_002878395.1 Capsicum annuum
GGACTTAATTTTCTATTATCAATTATACTATCAAACCAACACTTTCCAATAGGTACAGTATAACAAAGTAAAACTAAAGAAGAATGACGTGAAGAATAAAATTATTACCTCAGAAATAATTCTGTTAGCTTTTTCCAGAGAATCAGTGACACCATATGCAACAGTAACTCCAATGCTTGATCCTGCTCTTGTTGGTTTTACCTGCAATATTGTGTAGATCCTAAATGTAAATAATGGATCAAGAGTGCTGCAGAAAATCAAAATGAATGCTCCATTGAATACTTACCACAACTTTTCCCGACTTAATATCTAAAAGATTTTGCTCAAACCACTTTGACAGTTCAGATTCATCCATTTCATTTCCCTAAGAGCAGGACAGACCACAGTTAATTTTGTGAAGTCATACAATTCTGTTTCTTGGGTGTATATGAAAATCTAATTTCCAGCGTGATAGTTTAGGAAAGCAGCTTTCTTGGTGGGTTACATTGACTAGAAAACCAGCAAGGGAAATTTAGGAATAGTCGAGTGAGAAGTGAACCAACCAAGAACAAGACAAAGTGACAACCTACCAAGAACAGATGAATAGAGAAGCAAAAGTACTTCTTCACTTTTTTGGATAAATTAGAGAAGCAGAAGGAAAATTTGTCCGGCTCAACATAAAATAAAGATAAGATTATGTAATCATTGTCAAGGGGAGATGGAAACAAGCTGAATCAAGCTGAGCTGTGAATATTCAAGTTCGCTAGATCACATGAGCAAGCTCAAGAGTGTCTCTAAGAAATATAATATGGAAGTCAAACTTAAAAGACAGTTTGAAGGACCATTACTAACAGTAACAACATATGCCTGCATATGGAAACTTCAAACTAGAAGAAAGCACATGAACGGAGAAAGTCAAAAGCAGAATTAAAGAGCTTCATGAAACAAAAATAAACACAGATCATACCTGTATGAGAAAATTAGGTACAGTCGTGGAACCTTGTCTGTCAAGCTCCAAGGATGCATCATACTGTTAAAAATTTGGAAGAAACACCAATATCATCTATTAATCAAAGAGCAGTTCGGATGCATAATCCATTACAAACAGCACCCTGTAGCATACTTGCATTATAGAAGAAGTTTCTAGCTGACATGATCAATAAAGTATGTTAACAAGTTGTTGCCATTTATTTTAATATGATTTAGTATATCTTAACACAGCCATACAAGTAAAATATCAATATGAAGATCAGAGGTTTCAGAAAAGGATTACAGTTCAAATTAAGGATTACTAGACTTGAAATACAATTGAACAATTCAAATGAAATGCAAAGTTATTTTCGATATTAAAGGTTCCTTTTTTTTCAACAAATACCATGTCTAGTAAGCAATACATATATTCTAGTTTTCTCAACTGATAAAAGAAGTCCATGCCAGATCAGGAAAACAAAAATAAAGTAGATCAATGGGTATTTTACTTTATCAAAAGCTTTTTGACATTGAGTGGACCCTGTTCCAACAAATGAAATATTTGATCGTTCCATTAGCTCCTGAAAAATGCATCAAGACACAACTCAAAACAGAGAAAAGGAAGTTGTTCCAAGATTTCAAACTCAGAAGGCAATTAGTATGTGTGAAATTGCTCGAGCGTTTCAGTAAAAACCTGAATGCCACCATCTTCACCAAAACGACCGTGTATAACAGGAAAAACTATGTCTACGCAGAAGCAAGGTGTTCTGTGAAGTCAGATAATGACTGAAAGCCTTGGGCAAGGCTGCATATGCAATATGATAAAATTTTCAACTATAACAAGCTGGGAAAGTTTTACCTATATCAAGCCTCGATGTTTAGCTGTGATAACTAACCTCTCAAGTTTGAAATCAAAGTCAGCAGGAGTATTTGAGTATACCTACAAGTGAAATTTAACAAAGAATCAAAAGACAAAACCCCAAAAGACACTGAAGATAACTAATGCCTAGAAGAAGTTGATTTTATTTTCAGCCCTAGAAGAAGCTGATAAACCATCAAAATAAGTGAGTAAAATATAGACTGAGAACTTGTCTTCCAAAATGCACATTCTGCCAAGCCAATGGCCACATTCACTTGCAGAATGAGAAAACCGAAATTAATATCCTCTGAGGTTTAAGCCCTATTTAAATTTACGGGTTCTGAGACAATTCTCTGATTAAATTGAATGGAAAAGGAGAAAAGGAACGATTTATACAAGTTCTTTTTTTTTTTTGTTTGTTTTTGATAAGTATGACTTATAGAAGATCTTGATGAAGAGCTTCGTTATCCTGCTTAATATTTCCAGATGATCAATTATTACAGTAACTTTCAGCAAAAGGAACAGAAAATACCAAAAATACTTAAAAGGTGCATGTTTAGACTACGAACCTGGGCAGTGGATATGGCAAAGGCATTGAGGTTGCTATCAATGTAATAACAACTAACATGCAAATCACCCCCCTGCTCAAGCACAGGAAAGCGTTAATCACAGATTGAAAGAAGGAATATTCTTCTCTAATACACACGGAGCAATCAACTATCATTACATTAGTAAAACATAATAATCTCCTGTGCCTTAGCAACAACTGATAGAAGGTAATTAAATTACGTAAAAGCAACATGTTGAATTATGGTGTACGCAACCTGAATATGATCGAGAACAGATCGAGCAGAGCTCAGCAGATGGGCCACCACATATAAGTCCCACTCTCAGAACCTTCTTACTCTCCACGTCCTCAATTTCATGATGATCATTCACTACCTCTTCAACAGATGAAGCCTTTACAATCCCTCCAAATCCACGACTCCTTTCACAGCTCAACTTACTATTATTACTACTAATACTACTTTTTATGGAGAAATGATTTTTAGTTTCGATAGAAGAAGGTAAAGACCAGGAAAGAGTGATTGTTATTTCGGCGGAGATATTTGGAATGAGGAGCAATGGGATTGATTGAGAATAAAGAAGCCATTGACGGATTTTGAGGATTGAAAGGTTTAGAGTATAGAGAGTGAGAGTGAGGAATAAGGTTTTTTTTTTTTTTTTTTTTTTGTTGGTTTCGACCAGAGAGTGCGCTCCATTTGCTAGAGGCGGAAATCGAATTCCCGATCTCTGACTTAAGCATATAGGGTTGAATCACTACGTCAACTCGAATGGTTAAGTGAGGAATAAGTTTAGTGATTTGAGGAGTGAGAAAAATGAGTTAGAGACCCTCCCAAGTTTTCAATTAAAAAAAGATTAGTGGGTCCCGTAACTTTTTTAAGTTAAAAAATTAAGTTCCTCGAACAACTGGGACAGTTGTTTGATAATTGGGATAGTTGTCTCTATAACTTTATACAGTTATTGATAATTGTCTCAATTGTTGAACAACTTATCGCAGTTATCGAATAACTTTGATAGTTATTGAACAACTGCGCAAAGTTGTCGAATAACTATCAAAATTGTTCGACAACTGGAAGAAGTTGTTGGAACACAAGAACTTAAAAAAAATTACTCCTCTCACCTAATTTTAGAAACTTACCCTCATTTAATTGGAAAACTTATTTGTCCCTTTTAATACAAAGTCTCGATTTGAGTATGCATATATAAGGAGTTTTAAGAATTGTGCACTGACACCACCAACTGTGCGTACAAAATATTATATACTATCAGTGTCGGAGCTTAGGGTTCATCCTAATTCCCTTAACAAAAAGCTATATTATTTATATATAATTAAAATTATATATATATATAGTCACCAATAGCCGGTGCAAGGCACGGGCCCAGCGAATATTTTAAAAAAAATTGTTTTAATTATTGTGATTTATAATATTTTTTAAAATATATAACAATTTTTTTAATAGATATTATAAGTTGTCAATTATTGTATTTATAATACTATTTATGTAATTTTCAAAAAATATATATCGATCTCATTGTTCAAACTTTTGTGGCATTGATAGTCAATTATATTTTTTTAAATAGTTTAAGTTTTACATTAATGTGATGCATAATATTTTTTCTTCTGTTCCAATTTAAGTGTCATGATGCTTAGATGAACATAATAATTAATTATG
>NW_025890949.1:0-9687 GCF_002878395.1 Capsicum annuum
TGGGTGGAAAAAAGGGTAAAACGGCTCGAACGGGGCATTTTTGGGCTAAATCGGCATGCTATAGCCCTTGGTTTTGGGGATGGGTCCAAGGTTTGGGCGTGATGTGGGCCAAAAATTGATCGGGGCTTGCCAAGCATTTTGGAAATCATCCCTGTATGGTCCATTTAATTTTTCGTGGCTGTTTGGGTTGATAATCGGGAGAAATGGTGCAAATGGGGCATTTTTGGGCCAAACTGGTGTGTTATTAACCCATAATTTTGGGGGCGGGTTAGTGTTCCGGGCATGCTATGTGCCAAAAATTGATTGAGGGGTGCCAAGGAGGTTGGTAATTGTCCCAGTGTGGTCCAGTAAATTTTTTATGGCCATTTGAGTGGATAAACAGGTAAAACGACACGAACGGGACATTTTAGGGCCAAATCAGTGTGCTATAGCCCACAGTTTTGGGGGTGGGCCCGTGGTCCTGGCGTGCTGCGGGCTAAAAATTAACCTGAACGTTCCAGGGAGGTTGGGGATCATTGCAGTGTGGTCCGTTTAATTTTTTGTGTCCAGCTCGGTGGGAAAACAGGTGAAACGACGCGAATAGGGCATTTTTGGGCTAAATTGATGTGCTATAACCCACAGGTTTAAGGGCGGGCTCGGGGTTCGGGTGTGATGTAGGCTAAAAACTGATCAGGGCATGCCAGAGAGGTTAGGGATCATCCCAGTATGGTTTGTTTAATTTTTTGTGGCCATTTGGGTGGAAAAACGAGTGAAATAGTGTGAACAGGGAGTTTTCTGGCCAAATCGGTGTGCTATAGCCTACGGTTTTATGGGTGGGCTCTGGGTCCGAGCATGTTGTAGGCAAAAAACCAATTGAGGCCTGCCAAGGAGACAGGTGATCATTCCAATGTGGTCTGTTTAATTTTTTATGGCCATTTGGATGGACAAACGGGTAAAATGGCACGAACAAGGTATTTTAGGGCTAAATCGGTGTGCTTGGGTTGTGTGGGTGACCCGGGGTCCGAGCGTGTTGTTGGCCAAAAATCGATTGGGGCATGAGTGAGAGGTTGGGGATCGTCCAGTGTGGCCAGCTTAATATTTCATGGCTATTTGGGTGGACAAACAGAAAAAACAGCGTGAACGAGGTATTTTTAGGCCAAATCAATGTGCTATATAGCCCAAGGTTTTGGGATAGGTCTGGGGTTCGGGCGTGCTATGGGCCGACAATCGCCTGGGGCATTCCAAGGAGGTAGGGGATCATCCCATTGTGGTTTATTTAATTTTTCATGGCCATTTTGGATGGACAAACGGGCGAAACGGCGCGAATGTGGCAATTTTGGCCAATCCTACGGTTTTGGGGGTAGGCCCGAGGTTCGGGCATGCTATGGGTCAAAACTGACCGGGGCGTGCCAGGGAGGTTGGAGATCATTCCATTATGATCTTTTTAATTTTTTGTAGCCATTTGTGTGTACAAATAGCGCAAATGGGGTATTTTTGGGCCAAATCGATGTGCTATAGCCCAGGGTTTTGGGGGTTGAATCGGGGATCGGGCATGCTGTGCGCCAAAAATCGATCGGGGTATGCAGGGAGGTTAGGGATCATAACAGCGTGGTCCATTTAATTTTTCGTGGCCGTTTGGGTGTACAAACTGGCGAAATAGCACAAATAAAGCATTTTTAACAAAATTGCTGTGCTATAGCCCACGATTTTGAGGGTGGGACTCGGGTTCGACCGTGCTGTGGTCCAAAAGTCGACCGGGGTATGCCAGGGAGGCTGGGGATCATCCCAGTGTGGTCCGATTAATTTTTCATGGTCATTTGGGTGGACAAAAGGGAGAAACTGTGCGAACGGGGCATTTCGAGCAAAATCAGTGTGCTACAACCCATGGTTTTGGGGCTAGGCCCGGGGTTCGAGCATGCTGTGGGCCGAAAATCGACTGAAGCATGCCAGGGAGGTTTGGGATCATCACAGTGTAGTTTGTTAAATTTTTTATGGTTATTTGGGTGGACAGATGGGCAAAACGGCAAGAACGGGGCATTTTTGGGCCAAATTGATGTGCTATAGCCCACGGTTTTGGGGGTGGGCCCAGGGTCCGAGCGTGCTATGGGTCAAAAATCAATCGACGAATGCCAAGGAGGTGTGAGATTATCCCACTGTGTTTCATTTAATTTTTCGTGGCTATTTGGGTGGACAAACGGGCAAAACAGCGCGAATGAGGCATTTCTAAGCCAAATCGGAGCACTATAGCCCGCAGTTTTAGGGTGGGACTGGGGTACAGGCGTGTTGTGGGATGAAAATCCATCGAGGCATGCTAGGGAGGTTGGGTATCATTCCAGTGTGGTCCATTTAATTTCTCATGGCCATTTGGGTGGACAAATGGGCGAAACGGTACGAACGGGGCATTTTTGAGCTAAATCGGTGTGCTATAGCCTATGGTTTTGGGGGTGAGCCTGGAGTCGAGGCGTGCTGTGGGTATGAAATTAACCAGGTCATGCCAGGGAGGTTGGGGATCATCCTAATATGGTCAGTTTAATTTTTTGAGGCCATTTGTGTGGACAAATGGGCGAAACGGCGCAAATGGAGTGTTTTTGGGCCAAGTCGATGTGCTATAGCATACGATTTCGGGGGTGGGCCTTGGTTCTGAGCGTGCTGTAGGCTGAAAATTGATCAGGGCCTACAAAAGAGGTTTGGGATCCTCCCAGTATGGTCAGTTTAATTTTTTGTGGCCATTTTGACGGACAAACGGTTGAAATGGCACTAACGATGTGTTTTAGGGCCAAATCGGTTTGCTAAAGCCAACGGTTTTGGGGGTTGTCCCGGGGTCCGAGCGTGCTGTTGGTAAAAAATCAATCGAGGCATAGCAAGGAGGTTTGGGATCATCCCAGTGTAGTCCATTTAATTTTTCGTGGCCATTTGGGTGGACAAACGAGCAAAAACGACGAGAATAGGGCATTTTTTAGATAAATCAGTGTGCTATTTCCCTCGGATTTAGGGGTGGGCCCCGGGTCCGGCTGTGCTACAGGAGAAATGGGAAAAATAGTGCAAATATTGCATTTTCTGTCCAAATCGTTGTGCTATAGCCCATGGTTTCGGGGTTAGGCCAGGTGTCCTGGCGTGCTGTGGAACAAAAATCGACTGGAGCATTCCATAGAGGCTGGGTATCATCTGAGTATGATTCATTTAATTTTTTGTGGATATTTAGGTAGAGAAATAGGCGAAACGGCGTGAACAGGGCATTTTCGGGCTAAATCGATGAGCTATAGCCTATGTTTCGGGGGGAAGGCTCGGGGTCCGACCATACTGTTGGCCAAAATTGATCGAGGCAAGCCAGGGAGATTGGGGATCATCCAAGTGTGATCCGTTTAAATTTTTGTTTTCATTTAGTCGGACAAACGGGTTAAACGGCGTAAATGAAGCATTTTTATGCCAAACCCGTGTACTATAGCCCACGGTTTTGGGGGTAGGCCCGGGGTCCGAGCGTGCTGTGGACTGAAAATGGACCAGGGTATGCTTGGTAGTTTGGGAATCATCCCAGTGTGGTCCATTTTATTTTTCATGGCCATTTAGTTAGACAAACGAACAAAACGATATGAACGGAGCATTTTCGGGCCAAATAGGTGTGCTATAGCCTACGGTTTCATGGGTATGTTCAGGATCTGGGCGTGCTGTGTGCGAAAAATTGACTGGGGTATGCCAGGGTAATTGGGGATCATCCCAGTGTGGTCCGTTTAATTTCTCGTGGCTATTTGGTAGGACAAACAGGCAAAATTGTATGAATAGGGCATTTTCGAGCCAAATCGGTGAGTATTGCTTATAGTTTTGGGGGTGGCCCGAGATCCGTGTGTACTGTGGGATGAAAATCAATTGGAGCATGCTAGGGAGGTTAGGGATCGTCCTAGTATGGTCCGCTTAATTTTTTGTGGCCATTTGTGTGGACAAACGGGTAAAACGATGCAAACGGGGCATTTTCGGGCCAAATTAGTGTACGATAACCCACGGTTTCGGGGGTGGGCCCAGAGTCTAGGAGTGCTTTGGGTCAAAAATCGACCAGGGCATGTCAGGGTGGTTAGGGATCATCTAAGTGTAGTTTATTTAATTTATCATTGCCATTTGGGTGGAAATACGGGTGAAACGGTGCGAACGGGGCAGTTTCGGGCCAAATCGATGTGATATTGTCTATGGTTTTAGGGGTGGGCTTGGGTTACGGGCGTACTGTGTGCCGAAAATTGATTGAGGCATGCCAGGGAGGTTGGGGATCATCCCAATATGTTCCGTTTAATTTTCTGTGGCCATTTGGATGGACAAACCGGCAAAACGGAGCAAACGAGGCATTTTTGGGCCAAATCAGTGTGCTATAGCCCACAGTTTTGGGGGTGGGCCCGGTGTCCTGGTGTGCTGTGGGCTGAAAATCGATCGACGCATGCCAGGGATGTTGGGGATCATCCCAATATATCCCCTATAATTTTTCGTGTCCATTTAGGTGGACAAACTGGGGAAACTGTACGAACGGGACATTATCATGCGAAATTGGTGTGTTATAGCCCACAGTTTTGGGATTGGGCTCAGGGTTCGGGCATGCTGTGGGGTTAAAAATTGACCTGGGTGTGCCATGGAGGTTGGAGATCGTCCCAGTGTGGTCTGTTTAATTTTTTATGGCCATTTGGGTGGACGAACCGATCATACGATGTGAACAGGGCATTTTTAGGCAAAATGTATGTGCCATAGCCCAAAATTTCGATGGTGGGCCCGTGGTCTGGGTGTGCTGTTGGCTAAAAATCGACTGGGGCATGCCAGGGAGGTTGGGGATCGTCCCAGTGTGGTCCGATTAATTTTTCAGGGCTATTTGGGTGGCCAAACGGGTGAAACGGCGTGGAAGGGGCATTTTTGGGCAAAATTAGTGGGCTATATCCCATGATTTTGGGGGTAGGCCCTGGGTCTGACTACGCTGTGGGCCAAAAATTGACCAGTGCTAGGGAGGTTGGGGATCGTCTCAGTATGGTCTGTTTAATATTTCTTGGCCATTTGGGTGGACAAACGAGCCAAACATCGCGAAGAGGGTATTTTTGGGCCAAATCGATGTGCTATAGCCCACAGTTTCAGGGGTAGGCCCGGGGTCTTAGCGTGTTGTTGGCTAAAAATCGATCGGGGCCTGCCATGGAGGTTGGGAATCATACCAGTGTGGTTTGTTTAATTTTTGATGGCTAGTTAGGTGGACAAACGGGCGAAATAGCGTGAACGGGGTATTTTCGGGCTAAATCGGTGTGCTATTGCCCACGGTTTTGGGGGTGGGCCCAGGGTCCGGTGTGCTGTTGGCCAAAAATTGATCAGGGTATGCAAGGGAGGTTGTGGATCATCCCAGTATGGTTCATTAAATTTTTCGTGGCCATTTGAGTGGACAAATAAATGTAACAGTGCGAACGGGATATTTTCGGGCCAAATCGATGTGATATAGCCCATGGTTTTGGGGTGGGCTCGGGGTTCAGATGTGTTGTGTGGTAAAAATTGGTCGGGGCATGTCAAGGGGGTTGGGTATCATTCCAGTGTGGTCTTTTTAATTTTTTGCGGCTATTTGGGTGGTAAACGGGCGAAACAGCACGCACGGGGCATTTTCGGGGAAAATTAGTGTGCTATAACCCACGGTTTTGGGGGTAGGCCCAGAGTCTGGGCGTGCTGTGGGCAAAAATCAAGTGGGGTGCTCTAGGGAGGTTGGGGATCATCTTAGTATGGTCCGTTTAGTTTTTTGTGACCATTTGGGTAGACAAACGGGCAAAATGACGTGCCAAATCGGAGTGCTATAGCCTACAATTTTGGGGGTGAGCCTGGGACTTGGTGTGCTGTGGGTCAAAAATCGATCGGGGCATGCTAGAGAGGTTGGGGATCATCTCAGTATGGACCGTTTAATTTTTCATGGCCATTTGGGTGGACAAACAGGCGAAATGGAACACATGGGGCATTTTGGGGCTAAATTGATGTTTCGATCATGGGCCTGGGGTCTACGTGTGCAGGGAGGTTTGGGATCATTCCAATATGGTCCGTTTAATTTTTGGGCCAAATTTGGATGGATAATGAGAGAAACAGCGCGAACGGTGCATTTTTGGGCTTAATTGGTTGCTATAGCCCACGGTTTTAGGGGTGGGCCCAGGGTCCGGGCGTGCTGTGGGCCAGAAATTGACCGGGGCATGCCAGGGAGGTTGGGGATCATCCCAGTGTGGTTTGTTTAATTTTTTGTGGTCTTTTGGGTGGACAAACGAGTGAAATAACGCATATGGGCATTTTCAGGCCAAATCAGTGTGCTATAACCCACTGTGTCGGGGGTGGGCCAAGGGTTCGGGTGTGCTGTCGGCCATAAATTGACTGGGACATGCCAGGGAGGTTGGAAATCATCCTATTATAGTCCATTTAATTTTTCGTGGCCATTTTGATGGATAACTGGGCGAAACTGCGCGAACAGGGTATTTTCATGCCAAATTTGGGTACTATAGCACACAGTTTCGGGGGTGGGCCTAGGTTCTAGGCGTGATGTGGGCCAAAAATTGATCGGGGCAAGCCAAGGAGGTTGGGGATCATCCTAGTGTAGCCTGTTTATTTTTTTATGGCTATTTGGTTAGACAAATGGGTGGAACGGCGTAAACGGGGCATTTTTGGGCTAAATCGGTGTGCTATAGCCCACGGATTTGGGGGTGGGCCTAGGGTTCAGGCGTGCTGTTGGCCGAAAATGAACCGGGGCATGCTCGGGAGGTTGGGGATCACCTCAGTATGATCCATTTAATTTTTTGTGGCCATTTGGATGGACAAACTGGTGAAACGACGGTAACGGGGCATTTTCAGGCCAAATAGGTGTGCTATTGCCCATGGTTTCGGGGATGGGATCGGGTTTCGGTCATGCTGAGGCACAAAAATTGACTGGGGCATGCCAGCGAGGTTGGGGATCTTCCTAGTATGGTCCGTTAATTTTTCGTAGCCAATTTGGTAGACAAACGGGAGTAACGACGCGAACAGGGCATTTTTAGGTAAAATCGTTGTGCTATAGCCCACGCTTTTGGGGGTGGGCCCAGGGTTCGGGCATGCTGAGGACCAAAAATCAACCGAGGCATGCCAGGGAGGTTGGGGATCATCCTAGTGTGGTCGGTTTTATTTTTGGTGGCCATTTGGGTCGACAAACAGGTGAAATGGTGCAAACAGGGTATTTTTGGGCAAAATCGGTATGCTACAGCCCACGATATCAGGGGTGGACCCGGGGTTCGGGCATTTTACAGGCCGAAAATCAATCGGGGAATACAAGGGAGGTTGGGGATCGTCCTAGTGTGGTTCGTTTACTTTTTCATCGCTGTTTTAGTGGACAAACGGGAGAAACTGCAAAAACGAGGCATTTTTTGTCCAAATTGGTGTTCTATAGCCCACGGTTTTGGGGGTGGGCTCAGGTTTCGGGCATTCTGTGGGCCTAGAATCGATCGGAGCATGCCAGGGAGGTGGGGATTGTTCCTGTTTGGAACTTTTAATTTTTTGTAGCCATTTGGGTGGACAAACGGGTGTAACGGCGCGAACAGGGCATTTTTGAGCCAAATCGGTGTGCTGTGGGCCTGAGGTTCGTATAATTTTTAGTGGTCGTATGGGTGGATAAACTAGCGAAACGGTGCGAACGGGGCATTTTTGGGCCAAAATAGTGTGCTATATAGCCCACGATTTTTCAAGTGGGCCCAGGTCCGGGCGTGCAATGGGCCAAAAATGTATTGAGGCGTGCTAGGGAGGTTGGGGATAATCCCAGGGTGGTTCGTTTAATTGTTCGTGGCCATTTGGGTTGAAAAACGTAGGAAATGTCGCAAATGGGGCATTTTTAGACCATATCGGTGTGTTATAGTCTATGATTTTAAGTGTGGGCTCGGGGTTCGGGCATCCTTTAGGTCAAAAATTGATAGGGGCTTGCCTAGGAGGTTAGGGATCATCCCAGTATTGTCCATTTAATTTTTTGTGGCCATTTGGATGGACAAACGGGCAAAACAACATGAACGGGGCATTTTTGGGCCAAATTGGTGTGCTATAACTCACGGTTTTGGGGGTGGACCCAAGGTACGGGTATATTGTGGGCCGAAAATTATCTGAGGTGTGCAAGGGAGGTTGGAGATCATCCCAGTATGGTCCGTTTAATTTTTTATGGCTATTTGGGTGGAGAAACAGGAGAATTGGCGCAAATGAGGTGTTTTCGGGGTAAATCGGTGTGCTATTACGTACGGTTTTGGGGGTGGCCCAGGGTCCAGGCGTGCTGTGGGTCAAAAATCGACCATAAGGTGCTAGGGAGGTTGGGGATCGTGCCAGTATGGTCCATTTAATTTTTCATGGCCATTTGGTGGACAAACGGGCAAAACGGCATGAATGGGGCTTTTTCGCACCAAATCAGTGTGCTATAGCCCATGATTTTGGGGGTGAGCCCAAGTTTTAGAAATTTTGTGGGCCAAAAATTGCTTGGGCTGTGCCAGGGAGGTTGGAGATCATTCCAGTATGGTCTGTTTAATATTTCTTGGCCATTTGGATGGATAAACGGGCGAAACGGCTCGAACGGGGTATTTTGGGCTAAATCGGTGTGCTAGAACTCACAATTTTGGTGGTGGGTCCGGAGTTCGAGCGTGCTATGGATCGAAAATCGATCGGGGCATTCCAGGGAGGTTGGGGATCGTCCTAGTGTGGTCCGTTTAATTTTCTGTGGCTAGTTGGGTGGACAAATGGGAGAAATGGCACGAACGAGGCATTTTTAGGCTAAATCAGTATGCTATAAACCATATTTTCGGGGGTGGCCCCGGGGTTCGGGAATGCTATGGTCCAAAAATTGATCGACGCATGCCAAGAAGGTTGATGATCGTCCCAGCGTGGCCCGTTTAATTTTTTGTCACTATTTAGATGGATAAACGGGCGAAACAGCATGAACAGGGAATTTTTAGGATAAATCGGTGTGCTATAGCTTATGGTTTTAGGTGTGGGCCTGGGGTTCGGGCGTGTTGTATACCAAAAATCGAGCAAGATTTACCAGGGAGGATGGGGATCAACTCGGAATGGTCTGTTTAATTTTTTGTTTCTATTTGGGTTGACAAATGGGCGAAACGGCACAAACAGGGCATTTTCGGGCTAAAATTATGTGCTATAGCCCATAGATTTGGGCGTGGGCCCAGGATCCGGGCTTGCTGTTGGCCAAAAATTTGCCGAGGCATGACAGGGAGGTTAGGGATCATCCCATTATGGTTCGTTTAATTTTTTGTGGCCATTTAGGTGGATAAATGGGCAAAACTACGTGATTAGGGCATTTATGGGCCAAATCTGTGTGTTATAGCCTATAGTTTCGGGGGTGGGCCCGGAGTCTGGGCGTGCTGTGGGGCAAAAATTGACCGGGGCATACCAGGGAGGTTGGGGATCATCACAGTGTGGTTTGTTTTATTTTTCGTGGCTATTTGGTGGACAAATAGGCGAAACAGCATGAAGGGGCATTTTTGGGCTAAATCGATGTGCTATAGCTCATGGTTTTGGGGGTGGGCCCGGGATTTGGGTGTGCTGTTGGCCGAAAATTGATCGATTCATGCTAGGGAGGTTGGGGATCGTCCCAGTGTGGTTTGTTTAATTTTTCGTGGCCATTTGGGTGGACAAACGGGCGAAACAGCACGAATGGGGCATTTTCCACTACAACATTTTTGTCTTTTGGCCACACTAAATCTAGACCACACT
>NW_025890950.1:0-4955 GCF_002878395.1 Capsicum annuum
TCATGTTCCTACTCTTATTCTAACACTCCCCCCTCAAGCTGGGGGCATATAAGTCATATGTACGGAGCTTTTTATAGATGTAATTAATACAAGGACCAGTGAGGGTTTAGTGAAGATATCTGCAAGAAAGCTGGTAAAGACTGGTTGGGACATCTAGGCGACCTCAGCAAAGAAGGGACAAACTTAAAAAGTGATCTGAAAAGTAGTAAACACCGTCGAAAAGTCAATCTGTCACTAAAAAATTGTCAGAAACTGATATAAAATATATGGGTCATCTTGAAATCAAGAGACGAGTAGATCTTAAAGAAGAAAAGTCAGCAAAAAACTTTTCCGGATAGGCTCATCAGCAGGCAGTCAGATTTTGCCAGAGGTGATGATCTCCTAAACAGCACGTGGGAGGTGATTCACAGCAGCACTGGTTGGGTTCGACTGCAGGGAGACACTCGACTTCTTGGAGGTGTTGGTCAACACCGACGAAAAGTGCAAGTACATAAATCAGATTGAGAACTCACCAAAAAGACGCACGGTGCTACGCAACTCGAATTCAAGAAAGTAGTCCTAAAAGATGCCCGATGTTATGACAATCAAATATGAGAAAGTAGTCACCAGAAAAATATACAGTACTATGCAAATTAGATATGAGAAAGTAATCATCAGAAAGAAGCATTGCGACTACTTTCTCTGTCCCGAATGCTTCTCAAATTAGTCCCTCTCAACATGATTTTTTTTTTTCATGTATATATTATTGACCCAACTTTTGCTAAGATAATCATTGGCCAAATATTCAATTCTATTTACAAGGTAAACATGGTTGCTAAAGTTATGTCAGTTACGAAGATAAACCACAAAGAAAATGTCATGTTTGTTTAAATCTCAAACACGAATTTAAGTTATTTTGATGAAATGATAGTCTTGAAACTTGAAAACAAAATTGTTTTTTCATGTTTTGGCCTAGCTATCTTGTCCCATTTTATCTGAGGAACTCTGATTAATACGAGTATTATTCGTTATGTACTCATCTCCCTTTTGTTGGACACGCTTTGTTGTGGATGCATGTACTCGCTCGACACATCCCACATCTTTTTTTGGTGAGCCCTACTTATTACTCGATGCATTTTTGTTGAAAATACAAACTTGTGTATTCTTTTGGTTATAGTCGGGGCCTTGTCACAAACATTTCTTTAATTCATTAAGTCATAGAGGCTCCATATACACAGTTAATTATATCACGTTCCTTTTATCATTCTATTGTGGTTATGCAAATGCTATATGCATCTCTTTAGAAACACGGGAAACAAAGAGGAGATATGTAAGAATGAGATATTCGGCAACAAGAAAGAAAAGGGTAGAATGGAGAAACTCTATGGCTTATATGAATAAGTACTATTTCGTAATTATAGTTTCACATTGTGAGAAATAATTGAAAAAAAATATTATTGAATTGTTGCGTTAGAAATTACATTGAGATCCTATATATAAACACTACACTAGACTCCTTTTTCAACTAGGACACTGACTTTAAAATCATTTTTTAAGTAGGATTATATACTACTATTCCTACTCATATTCTAACACTTCTCCTCAAGCTGGTGCATACAAGTAATATGTACTGAGCTTGTTACAAATGTAATTAATACGAGGACAAGTGAGGAACTTGGACAAAATATCTACAAGCTGATCACTCGATTTCACAAATTTAGTAATAATATCTCTAAAAAGTATCTTCTCTCACAAAGTCACAATCAATCTCAATATGCTTAGTACTCTATTGAAATACCGGATTTGATGCGATATAAAGAGTCGATTGGTTATCACACACAAGTTTCATTTCACTGATTTCTCCAAATTTTAACTCTCTCAACAACTGTTCAATCCAAACTAGCTCACAAGTGGCTACCGTCATTGCTCGATATTTTACTTCTACACTAGATCAAGCAACCACGCTCTATTTCTTACTCTTTCAGGACACCAAATTACCTCGTACTAAAATAAAATATCCAGATGTAGAACGTCTATCACAAGGTGATCCTACCCAATCAGTGTCTGCATATTCAATGACTTGCTCATGACCTTGATCCTCGAAAAAGTCCTTTACCTGGAGATGACCTAATATATCGCACAATGCGAACAATTGCATCACAATGACTACCACAGGGAAATAATTCAACTTACCACACTCATGGGATAGGAAATGTCAAATTTAGTCACTGTGAGATAATTTAACGTACCAACTAGACGCCTATATCTTCCAGGATCATAGAGTGGCTCCCTCTTCCTGGCAGGAGTTTAGTATTTGAATCCATGAGTGTAAATAGGTTTACATCCCATCATTTTTGTCTCCTAGAGAATGTATAAGGCATATTTGCGTTCCGAAATAACACTTGATCTGGACTGAGCAACTAAAATACCAATAAAATGCTTCAATTTGTCGAGATATTTAGTCTGGAAAAGTTGAAAGAGGTGTTGCTTTAAACTAATGATACCATCTTGATTAATAATAAAAATATTATCAACACAAACCACCAACTAAATACAAATATATGGAGCAGAATGTCGATAAAACACAGAGTGAGTTGCTTCACTATGAATCATACCAAACTTCTGAATTACTGTGATGAACTTCCAAACCAAACTCGAGGAGATTGTTTGAGAGCGTAAAGTGATTGACGCAATTGACACCAGACTAGACTCCCCCTGAGCAACAAAACTAGGTGGTTGCTCCATATAAACTTCCTCCTTAAGTTTACCATGGAGTAAAGCATTCTTAATATTCAACTGAAAAAGAGACTAGTGTCGAATAACAGCTATGGATAGAAAAAGACGAACAAATGTTATTTAGCCATGGGAGAGAAAATATCATTATAATCAAGCCCAAATATATGAGTGTACCCCTTGGCAACAAGCGAACCTTAAGTCGATCAATCTAGTCTGGTGTGTCGATTATGCAAAAAATAGCATATTCACGAGTATGTCCAAGCCTATTACAATAACTACACTTAAGTCGAGCATAGCATATGTCACGAGTGTGTCCAAGCCTTTTACAATAAATACGCCTAGGTCAAGATCTACCAAACGACCTCCATCTGACACTCGGTAGAGAAGTGTTTCTGGTGCCACGCGAGGGAGCATGTTACAATTATTTTCAAAGATCATGACTGGAGTTTGTTGCCGAATAATTCTGAAACTGGTGGTGGGATGATTTTCGAAAATGAAAGAACTAACTGATATGGACACCGAAAATTTGCATAGAGACGGCTACTTTTCGCACCAATGCTCTAATACCATATAAGAAATAAGGGAGAAAATATTATTAAATTGTTTGTGTGTGTCTAAATTATTACATTGAGACCCTATTTACAGACACTACACTCGACTCCTTTTCCAACTAGGACACTAACTTCACAATCCTTTTTCAAGTAGAATTCTATATACTACTCCTATTTCTACTCATATTCTAACACATATTTTATGTAAGGTAAGAATGTTTCATGAAAAGTTTCATTTCAACAATTAGACATGTCACGACTCACGTTTATTGATACATGTAAGGTAGGTCTGCTCGATCAAGAGTAAGGCACTGAGTGCCATCTGTCTCACCAAGGTTTTAGGCGTGATACTTTTTTTTTTACAAAGGTAACATTTTGTATATCAATCTTCAACATCAAGGTGGCGGAAATGAGAATGTTGCGTTGGATGTGTGGTTATTCAAGGACTGATAGGGTTAGGAATGAGATTATTTGGGAGAAGGTGGGGGTGGTGTCGGTGGAGGATAAATTGCGGGAAGTGAAGTTGAGATGGTTTGGTCATGTGATGCGGAGGGGTTCGGATGCCTCGGTTCGTAGGTGTGAGAAGTTGGCCTTAGATGGTTTCAAGCGGGGTAGGAGTAGACCGAAGAAATACTGGAGGGAAGTGATTAAACGTGACATAGAGCAGTTACAGCTGACTGAGGACATGACCCTAGATAGAAAATTATGGAGGAAAAACATTAAGATAGAGGGCTAAGATGTATAGGTGAGTCATAGGTGGTAACTAGGAGGACTTTGGTGTCCTTTTTTTAGGCAACGTACAATTTTCTGTGGATGTCATAACTATGTTCGTCTATCATGTCCCATGCCTTTGATGTTTATATATATATATACACCAATAAAAATAGACACTTAGATAAAAAGTTGTTTCAATAAATAAAAATAGACAATAAAAATAAATTTGGTTGGTTAATGCAAATATGTAGTAAAATCCTACTCAGTACTCCCTTTCTCCTATAGTTTCTTCATTAAATAAGTTCTTTTTAGCCTATATTTTTCCCATTTTTACCTTCTTCTTTTTTTAACTTACCCTGTTCATCTCTCTCTTTAAACTTAAATTCTTAATAGCTTCTTCTTTAAACACACTCCGGAATAGTCATCTGGCTATTAACACTTGTTCTGTTGTCTTTTCAGCGAACTTGGCGGACTTTCAAAGCCAAAATTCCTAGGAATTTACAGGTTAATCCATCGTTGCTATTAAAAGGTTAAGAGATTAACCATATACTAAGGGTAATAAGGACTTACATAAAGTTACATGTTATATAAAATTAAAAACTTCATAAACATAAATATTTTTTGTGGGAAAAACATAGTGTAAATAAGAACTTACATGAAGTAACTGGGGGAGAGGTTTCCCTTTCGGGAACCCTCTTAAGATTGAATAGAAACTTGAAAACTTTTATTCAGACTCTTAATATTATACAACTTTGATTATACAAAGGAGAATGGGGTTTGATGGTTTAGGAGAAGGATTTTACACATTTAGAGGGAAGAGGAATATGTTGTGCTCGATTTTTTCATTCTTACCTTCTACTACTAAGTCTTAAGCCTTTTATAGGCAAATTTCTAGAAAAGGAGTGGATATAAAAACAACTACATGGCGTGGACATATGTGGCCGACTCTTAAAGATAAAAGATAAGAAAGAATCT
>NW_025890951.1:0-3789 GCF_002878395.1 Capsicum annuum
CCTTGATGCGGTTTCAGGGAGCACCCTTATCTCTTTTACTCCTAATTATTTATGCAGTGGGGACACTGCTACCTCTGCACCCTTATCTCTTTTACTCCTAATTATTTATGCAGTGGGGACACTGCTACCTCTTTAGCTGGGGTGTTTCCTTATTCATTTCATTTGGGCCTGTATTATTGATATTTCTGCATACTACTCTGTTATTTTGGATAATTATTATCTTTATTTTTATTTGGGTTTAATATTCAAGCACTCCGATGGTGCCCATACTTGTATGGATTAGTTGTTTTGCTCTCAGTTTTCCATTTTAGTTTAAATTTAATTAGATGAGCTTTGCCATCATGATTGCGTTCCTAACCGTAGGTGCAGGGGAAGTCTAAGTACCTGCAACATCATGGCTATAAAATGCAAGGCATGTCTGAGTACCTATAGCATTGATAATCTGAGGGTTGCATTCGTATCCATTGGTGAAGTCTGAGTAACCAAATGGTGGTTTGCTTATACTATGATTCACAATGTGAGATGATAGCTTGGATGGTTTCTATGATTAGCAAATTATATGTGGTGCGGATACAAAAGCAAACAACTCCCTCTATCCAAAAGTTTTTACAAAATTTGAAGGCATGAACGTGAGCAACTTTGTAACAATATTTTTCTTCTTTCTATGACTCCGAAAGTTAACTTTGGAAAGATGGTTAATACTTCATCATTGTCTTGAGCGGATGGAACAATTGAACCCCTTTGACAACATTCACATGCCTTGTAAGTAAGGTTAATTATCTTTATCTCATGTGTACTTGTACTATCCGAAACTTGCCCCTTTAGATCTTCAAAGCTAAATTTTGATTATGCTTGGTTGGTAAAATGATCATTGGACATCTTGTGATTTTAGAAGCCCACTTTAGCCTAAAAGATCCTACCAATACATAAGAGTTACCCCTGGTCACCCCCTTTGAGCCTTTGAACTTTTCTTTGGCACACACATTACAAGTTGTGACCCTTCTATTCATTCTCTTTTGAACCCCATACTCCTTGAACTTAAGAATACAAATTTAGGCTATAAGCCTAAGTTGGTGGTGATGGAAAGAAAGAGAAGTTTAGTTGGGCCACAAAGTCGTGAGAAGGTGCCTACAATCTTAAGAAAGTGAAGCTTTTGATTCAAATAAAGAAAATATCTCATAAAGGATTAAAAAGGATTTATCTATGTGCAAATTATAGAAAAAGAGAAAAAGAGAAGAGTGGGGAACCAAGAAAAAACAACAGTAAGCAAAATAATAAAGTGTAAAGAAATGCCCAAGAGTGAAGCATAAAAAGAGTGATGTAGAAGTTAAAGGAGGGTGTAGCCTTATTTTCCTAAAGGGATCTCCTACCCTACCCTAAACCTACATTACAAGCTCGACAATCCCTTTGTGATTCCCAACCAAGTATAGTCATTGTAGTGGAGATTGAAAATAGGGGCAAGCTTATGACATGGTATTTGTTAACATGGAGAACTTCTTTAGAGAGTGAGGGTTTGCACTTAAAATTCCTTGCTTCATGATTAGTAACTAGGTGTGTGAATTTTCTTTCTTTCTCACGAGAAGGCATACAAACAAGTTGGGGGGGTGATTTTTCCATCTCCTATGCAATGAGGTCAATGGGGGTATAGCATGATTGTAGTCAACCTGTGAGTCATTTCTAGAGTGTTAGTAATTATTATATGGTTTCTCCCCAAAATTTATTGCATCCTTTGCTATTTCATTTTATGATGAGGGAAGTCGTTAAAAGCCTATTTTCCCATGTGTGAAAAGCTTTTGGTGGTGGAAATCAAGTTTGAGTCATCATGATCATTGAGTGATATAATGAGGGCACACATTGTCTCATATTGTAGAGGTAGTGTTGCTTGAGGACAAGCAAGGTCTTAAGTTGGAGGTGTTGATGATTGGTGCTTTTACCACTCATTATTCATGTACATTGCTTTGTTTTAAATGAATAAATGAGACAAACTTGTGGTTAGATCCACTAATATCCAATTTTTCCAGGAAAAAAGTTAAGGACATCAAAATATGTGAATTGGAGCTGAAAATGATAAAAAAAAGAGCAAAGAAGAGTGCAACTGAAGACCTGGACTACCTCAGCCCTGGTTACCATGATCGTGGTCCTTAATTCGCGATCGCAGTTAGTCAGGACGGTCATCACAATATGGTCACAATGCACAATCGAGGTCGCACTACCACGATCACAGATAGTCTTGCGCGATCGCGGTCCAATGGGAATCTGCTGAGGGACAGATCTGGAAAAACACCCAGACACATCCCAAACCATATTTAAGAAAAAACCCTTTCTTCTTTGGGCATAGCTCACCATAGAGACACTTTTGAAATCAAGGATAAAAACCGTAATTGAGAAGTGTGTAATTATTCTTGGAGGCTAAATTTCTTAGTAAATTTTGTGAAGAATGAATTCTTTGGATAATACTCATGGTATATATCTCTTTTCTTTCTTCATGAGTAGCTAAGTAATTTAGTCTTGGGATTTTATAAAATTTTGATGCTACGACGCTGACCGCTTTTGCGGGTGTGCCCATAACATGCTTTGTCAGTATGAAATATCAATATTCCGTTCAAGGTTTATAAAATAATTTCTTACATGTTATATTTATATGGAATGAATATAATGATTGCAGAAGTTGGTATAGAAATCGACTTTCACCAAATATTATACGTTATTATTTATTCTAGTGTATGAAATAAATATACAAACTTGTATTTTTGAATTATTTCATATATGAATCCTATATAATATCATTATTACATTCAACATTTATAAAATAATTTCTTTTATGTTATATTTATATTGAATGAGTATAATGTGATTGTGATATTCAATTAAAAAGATATACTTAAGATTATAATTTGAATGAAATCAGTTTATAAAGTGTTTTCTTACATGTCACATTTGTATGAAATAGATAAATAAATTGATATTTATGGATTGTGATATTTAATTTAGGTTATACCAATTATATACTTGAATCAAGATTCTATCTCATCTACTTTTGTATTAGATTAAGATTTAATGAACACTGCCATCTTTCATACTTAAAAAAAGAATCAAGATTTATAAAGAAAAATTGCAGTACATCTGGTTGACACAAACTTAATTGATATCCAATTCATTCAACGATGTGAAATATGAAAAAACTCTTAAATAGGCACAACACTGATAAAAAATCTACTTAACTACCAAAACTAGACTTTATTCATACCAACAATCATAGAAAGACAATAGTAATGAGCACCAAAAAATATTAAAATACAATATTCCTATCTATGTATGCCTTATTTTTTTAGGGACAATTGCACTAACAATGTCTCTCAAAATTTTTGTACCACCAAGTTTGCTCGTAACATTTTCAATCACCTCACTTTCACTTATCACACCATCATCTTGCTTTTTTTAGTATAATCCCAACTTAACGCACCATATCTCATACGATGGTTAAAAACATTGAACTTCTTGGTTGAAATATCAACCTTAATCTCAATTTTGATTGAACTAATATCAATCTTCAATTGTTTTGATATTGCAGCAACCAATTCTTTATAATTTGAATCTACATCATATATTTTATTATCTACAACAAAATCTCTAGGTCTACCTATAAACATGATACAAATTTCATTAGCAAAAATTATACAAAATTTTACAATTCTATATATAAAAATTCTTATTTTCAACAACACTTTCATACTTTCAACATATAAAAAACATACACAAACCAATTTTCGTTAACGTATACAACTTTCA
>NW_025890952.1:0-9372 GCF_002878395.1 Capsicum annuum
GCTATTGAGTCAATATCATTACATGTCCCTTGGCCCATTAATTTATCCAGAATAATCACAATATTATAATCCTGGTCATAGGCCCATACATATATTAAGGAATCATATCAGTAATCATATTCATAAGCAGTAGCATATCGCTAATCATCTCACATATATGAGGAATCTCACATATAGGGGGCATAATATTAACAAGTATGTAATCATCTCTCACATAAGAGGCATCTCAAATCAATGAGGCATAATATAGATAGACATGTAATTATCTATAGTATATCTTATTTTAATAGGTCATACATTATGACTTCGAGGAATATCACTTCTCTCATCCAATTTACATATCCAAGAGGAACGTCGACTTTATAGGTCCAACAATCATGACTAAAGAAAATAGAAACTCTATAGGCCAATTATCAAATCTAAGAGGAAATAGCATCTCTATAGGCTACATGACGTATCTAAGAGGAATATAATCTCTAAATTCCTAATATCACTTCCGTAAAGAGAATCATAACCATAACTAAAAGCCATAATCAGGGAACATCAATACAAGTTACCATGTTACGAAGTAACCTTATGTAATATTTACTAGACTCATCTATGTCTAACATCCACAACTAAGTCCACAAGACTTAACACAATCTAGGCCTAAGTAGGCCGAATGATCCCACTTCTAATCCATAATTAGGCTTACTATGTGCCAGAATAGGCTAAGGCATCTAGTTCATCCTCTAGATGTCAAGTAAACCCTATTCAAGCCTCAGATAGAAACTTCGACTAAAAATAAGGGTACTCAAGTTAACTCTACCCAACTTATGATTTCAAGACTACCACACTAGCCCAGTAAGGCTAAATATACAAATCATGCTTCAAAAGCTAAAACCATATTCCAAACACAGCATTATATCATATCCATGCTATAACTAATCTAAACTAGAGAGGAAAGGCAATAAGATTCAAAAAAGGTATAAAAATTCCATTTCACGGGTCCAAAACCCTCATCTAATCCCCAAAAATCAATAATCATAGCCAAGATATCCTACTTATGATCAAGCCTAACATCTATATTCACACACAATATATATCACACAATATCTATAAACAAAAGTAGACAGAATCCTACATCAAGGCCAAACCACAAAACCTCACTTCATGCACCACATGCTTATCTTTACTTTACAATCCTTAAAATGTCATCACACTATCAAAAGCATAATCTACTCATCAATACAAGTCTAATGATACCCATATTGCACTATTGTACTTTGGGCCCAAAAATAATACCAAAACCCTAAGTGTGTCCTACAAATGGAAAATGAGTTTCCGAGGCCAATCCAATGTTCACAAATGAACAAGGAATCTTAACCCTCAAGAAATGGGTTAAAATTAAGCATACTTTTGGCTAAAATCAAGCCCTAAGCTAAATTGGGGTTTTGGTACCAAACAAGGAAATGCAAGCATGAATTTAAGAAACTCTTACCTTAAATTTGAAATCGTGCTACAAGATAATGGTTAAGCTCCCAAACCCCCCCCCCCCAACACCAATTTTGAGTTATTACGCTCATTTTAGGGTTCCTAGGTCTAAATAGTGAAGGAGAAATGTCCTAAATGTGTCTTGGGGCCTTTATATAGCCCGTACAAGTACTCTGGTGTCGCAATCGTGGTCCTACATACTGCAATCGCACTCTTGCGATCGTACACCTTTGGCCACAATCACGATTGCACCAGATGACAGCAAACTGAAAAATATGTTTTTGACCGTCGAAACTCATACGGAATCCAAATAACATGATCCAATAATGAATTTTACGTGTAAACCACATTTAAAATCTATTGGCATCATCAAAACTTTCATAGGAGATATTTAAGTCAAAAAGTGGGGCCAACACCTATAGTTTCATCAGTTTTCATAAAATCCACCCAATAGGTCGAAATGAGTTCGGGAGCCTTGGGATCTGAACCAAGGGACTCCTTAGCCTAAATTCGACGTTTTGGATGTGATGGCGAAATTAGATTTTCCATTCGAGGGTATTTAGATCAAATATGGGTCCCATACCCATTCTTTTAAACTTTTAACTTTCCGACCAATAGGTCGAAATGAGCTCGGGTTCATTAGGACCCCAACAAAAGGTCTACCTAAACTAAAATCGACATTCTGGATCTACTGGCATAGTCAAAATTTGCATCCAAGATCATTTCACTAAAGTTTTTACCTGGTGACCATTTGGAACCAACGAAGATTCTAAATAAGGAATTAGCTTTAAAAACCAAGCGAACTGCCCAATAATCGAACCACCTATCATAGAAAGTCATAAAAGACTTAGTACATCTATGGAGAAGCTCAGATGGTGAAGATAAGAATCAATATGGAAAATGACATGAAGGATCATTACAATATCCACTACTAAACTGACTTTTGTCCCTGAAAGTCAATGGATAGAAAGAATGTCAAAAGCTCAAAAGGAAAAGGTATTGAGCCCACATAATCAAAGAATGACTTTGCAGGTAACCTCAATAAAGAGAAAACACTTCTAAGGGATTTTTCCATAGGTATCCCTTTTACAACCAGCACTCTCATTCTACTTCCAAAATAGCCAACTCAACTTAACTGGTAATTGGCCCCCAACTAAACTGAAAAGGTTGATGCATGCACATCAGAACTACATAACACTTATACGTTCACTATTTCTGCATAAAGCAACGAAGGCCTATCCAAGCCAAAACAAACCAAGGCATGAGTCATAAAACCGACTCCAAATCCAAAAATAACCCTTTTTTTTATCATTTTACACATGCTATCTACTCTAAGATAGTAGAAAAATTAGTTGAGTCTCATCCACACAGTCTTATCACAGAGAACTCAAAGAAAAAAAGCCGATTTGGTGAAAGTCCATAAGGAAAACATAAGAATAAACTCATAAGGCACTGACTGGGCATGTAAATGAAGATAATCAATGAATGAAATCTATGCTAATACTGCAACTAATCTGGATAAAAGTAAAACAGAAATCTCAAAACCCATAATATAACTACTCATCACTAAATATTCTAGTCCAGGATGTTTTATCCACCGAGAATGAAGCCATATGAATCCAACTCGAGAATATTACTCCCACTGAGTAAATCTACCAAAATTCTCAAAGAAAACTTAAACTCAAGGTCAAAACTGAAGTAACCAATACAGGGACTACAGGGTATCATCTGAACACTTATCAACTATTATTGAATGAAAGACTAGAAGACCGAATAAGGAACCATAGAGTAGGCCCAACCAGCCTATAAATGAAATTCGAACTAAAATAATTCCAAAGTAAAGGTTGTACGACAGCTCTACAACACTAATCTGAATCTCAGTACCAAGGTTGAACTTCTCAATTTGAAATATCTAAATCAAAACTAAAAATGGGTAGGAATTAATGTTCCAAATCTATCATAATTCCAAATCACCATTCCAATTAATCAAAATCCAAACTTGGCCAATAAGGCTATATCAATGTCTACTATCTCAAATTGACTCTAGTAACCAAAATTTAACATACCCAAGATAAACCATATCAAGATATAGTCAAACATATATCTAGAGAGAAAAATCACCATAGGGATAACCATTGACTGATAACACAAGCAACCAACTCAATATCAGCTAGAGAAAATAAAACATAGCCACAAAATAGAAATCAAGCCAAAGGAAAAAAATCACTAGCTAAAAATGCATATAATCCACTCCATATCCGATGGAGGGAATGAACTATCCAAACATACTCAAAACTTTTCAAGGATAAAAACCACACTAGTGAAAGCAAAAACTTTAGCAACTCGATGACATACAACTTAAGACTGAACTAACCAATGAAATACTTCATATAGGGAAGGAAATAGACACAAGCTCATATCATTGAGGAGAATCACTCCACCAAGACTCATGTAATACCCGTGCTTTTTCTTAGCTCGAAAATCATCCCAAGGGCTCAATTCAGGAAATTTTACTGAAAATTAAAATTATGCATCTAGGGTTAAAAGAGTCAATTTACCCCTATATAAGCTTTCAAACACAGGATTTAGCCCTTATTCATCCAAAATATTAATGTTTTTCTCAAATACTCTCAAGAACTCAAGCTAGGGTTTTCATAGAAGGTCTAATTTCAAGAAGGTTTCACCATCAATCTTCATAAAATTATGAACTAAGGTATGCATAGTGTTCATTCATGGGCTCCTTTTGTCCATGAAGTCGAAGAATCCCTTTTCAACTACAAGTTATGGATTTTCTTCATGTGTTCATGATTTGTATGTTCTCTTTTATGGTGATAAATGAGGAATTGATTTCTATTCCATGATTTGATGATAAATTCCATGTAGGGTTATTAGTATAGATAAAGATTTAAGAAATCTCTTGATTAAAACCTTGTATGATGAAATTGGAAGTGAACCATGATGTTTAATTGCTATACCATGATGTTTACATGAACTATGCCTGTCATATGTTTGATTAAATGCCTAGATGATGGAATATTATCTAACTAACATGATATCATGAAATCCCCATGTATGCACAAGATCATGCCTATTACATATTTGATGAAATACTCTAATGAAAGTAGTATGTACAATGATGATAGTCAAGTCTGCAAGTAAATCATGTTATGTCATTTTCCTTCTATCGAGTCTTGGGGGTACTTGTACCTAATATATTAGCTGTGTTCCAAGATCCATGTTTTGTTTTAATGATACTCTCAGTCAAGCTATTAACTCTTAGACTTCAGATAGTCTTATGACTCAAGAAAAATCTCCATGATCTCATGACTCAACAGTTGTCAGATATCAGTAGTATTCCGTCAGCCACAGAAATTTGGTAACTCAGTTCAGTTCAGTAAAACATGTTCAGTGTCTATTTAGATGGGAGTAGGAATTAGCACCGACTAAACCCAAGGAAGGGGACTCACCTGTTATACGAGGGTGAGATTCTTAGAAGAAATTCTTGCATTCCAGAACTATCTATCCAGCATAGGTTAAGACATTGTAGCCTGTTATATGAGGCTAGATAAGGTGGCTAAACCTATTATATAAGTGTTCCCACTATTCTCGCTAGAGTTACCTGTTATATGAGGGTTTCTCAAATATTGTTTTACTAGTAGCGCGGTATTGACACCCTTCTAATTAGGGCATAGATTGGACCCCAGCTCAGCTATCATAGAAGCTTTGGGGCATGTCAGTTAGATACTACTTCCCATAGTTTCATGTTACAGAATCAAGACTATCAGATACAATCAATCAGCCTCAGTAATAGAACTCAGATAGTTCTTCAGGTTTTAGGACTGTCAGATATAGTCAACTCAGATACAGTACGAAATTCAAATAGTTCCATCATATTTAGGAATATTAGCTCCAATTACCCACATTATTAGTTATATTCAGATACAGTCATTTATGCTATCAGTATTTAGATTCAGTAATCATGATATCACATTGTTAGTTACAATTACGTAATTATGTATGCATTCTCACATTCATGTTAGACAGTCAGTTAGCATTACCATGCATGTGAACCCTTGCATTTAGCCTACCTCAAATGTATACTTAGTATATATGTACTGACGTATTCATGCTATGGTGCTTTCTCTTTATGTTACACCATAGGTTCAGAGACACGAGTTCCAAATCAGCAGTAGATTCCAGATTCAGCAGTCAGAGTAGTAGTGAGTCCTCATTCTTTGAGGACATAATAATTTTCTAGTATCTTGTTAAGTAGGTTATTAGTTGGAGTTAGTTGGGGACATGTCCCATCAACTCTTTATTCAGATTCTTCAGATAGTAGAGGCTTTCAGACAACATATAAACTAGATTTAGACTATCATATTTAGACTTCAATATTTTCAGTTTTGTTTTGGGTATTCTATTATCCCACATAGATGTTACGTTATTCAGTTATGTTCATGATCAAACCTTATGGCCTTTCAGTGCATATTTCCATATTATTATGTTATCTTATGCAGTATACAGGTATAGATATTAGTCATGGGTTTGCTTGTGGTCCTTCAAGGTCACGACCACCGTGTAATATTTCTGTTCATTAAATCAGGTCGTTATAAACTTGGTATCAAAGCCTAAGGTTCAATAGAGTCCTAGGAAGTCTGAAAGCCGTATCTAGTAGAGTCTTGTACATGGATATATTGCGTGCCATATTTATGTGAAAGAGGATATGAGATGTTTAAGAATAGTTTCCCTTATTTCAGTATTTATGTTATGCCAGTGAGCAAAATAACAAGTCGGTATCTCAGTCTAATCTGATTCTTCTCTTTATTTCAGAACATGCCTCCTAAGAGAAGAAATCAGTCAGCCTTTCAGCTTGAAGAACCTTTGGGCGATCATGTTTCTCATGTGGAGTTCAGGAAAGCATTTACCACTCTTGCTTAATCAGTTGCAACTCATAATGAATGGCCAACAGTTGTTCCAGGCAACCCAGTGGCTGACTCAGCAACAGCGAGGATTCGGGACTTCACCTGAATGAATCCTCCAACCTTCCTTGGGTCTAAGGTAGATGAATACCCTCAGAAATTCTTAGATCAAGTTCAGAAAATGACAGATACCATGAGGTGACTACTGTTGAGAGTGCTGAGCTAGCTGCATACTAGTTGTAGGATGTGGCTCATGCTTGGTTTAAATAGTGGAAGCCTGAAAGATTAGATGATGCAGGTCCTATAGGGGGAGGAGTTTGTCACTGCATTCTTAGACAGATTCTTTCCCCAAGAGCTTAGAAAAGCCAAGGTTCTAGATTTCATTAACCTCAGGAAGGGCAATACGACAGTGAAAGAGTATTCTTTTAAGTTTACTCAATTAGCCAGGTATGCCCCTCATGCGGTTGTAGATAGTAGATCCAAAATGAGTAAGTTTGCTTCAGGGGTGAACGACAGTGTGGTTAATGAGTGCAGATCTGCCATGCTGAATAGTGACATGTCCTTAGCTAGACTTACGACCCATGCTCAGCAGATAGAAGAGTAGAAAATTAAGCAGAGGGAAAAATAGAATAAGAGAGTGAAGAAGGGTAGTTTTAACTTCGCTCAACCTAAATTCGTTCCTATTTTCTTCCTAAGTCATCAGTTCTAACACCCTTTATAGCCAGTGCTATAGTTCTAAGTTCAAAGAGGGTAACAAAGATAGAGCGCCAAGCTCTAAGTCCCTGGGCAGTCTTAGCAGTGCCCGTACCTATCCTCTTTGCCAGACTTGCGGTAAGTACCATCAAGGTATTTGTAGAGTAGGTAGTGGCAAGCCAGGCCACAGAGTTATATACTTTCCTCAGCCAGGTCCTTAGGGTCAACAGAATCTCTCCTCAACTCATTCTGGTTGCCTAAATCAGCATGGTGCCACTTCCAGTGCTACTAGCGGGCAATGCCCAAATCGTCTCTATGCTCTTCAGACTCGACAGGATTAGAAAAGTTGTCCTGATATAGTTACTGGTACGTTACAGATCTTTCATGTGCATATTTATGCTTTGCTATATCCAGGAGCTTCTTTTTCGTTTGTTACTCCTTATATAGTAGTTGATTTCAAAATCAATCCCAAAATTCTAGCAGAGCCCTTCTCAGTCGCTACCCCGGTGTGTAAAACCATCATAGCCCGGGGGTATACAGGAACTGCCCTATTATGATATTTTAGAAAGTCACCTCTACAGACTTAGTCGAATTAGAGATGACTAATTTTGATATCATTCTCGGCATGGATTGGCTTTATTCCTACTATGCCATAGTTTACTGCAGAAACAGAATAGTTTAGTTTCAATTCTCGAATAAACTCATCGTAGAGTGGAAGGGTAGTGTATCCGCTTTTAGGGGTCAGCTTATTTCCTACCTTCGAGCAAGGAAAATGATATCTAAGGGATGTGTTTATAATCTAGTTCATGTTAGAGATTCCAATTCTGAGGCTCCCAGTCTTGAATTAGTCCCAGTAGTAAATGAATATTCAGATGTCTTTCCTAAAGATTTTCTAAGAATTTCTCCCAAAAGGGAAATAGACTTCGGTATTGATTTTTTTTCAGACACTCAGCCTATCTCTATTCGGCCATAAAGAATGGTACCAGCAGAACTCAAGGAACTGAAAGAACAGTTGAAGGATTTCTTAGATAAGGGATTCATCAGACCTAGTATTTCCCCGTGAGGTGCACCAGTCTTATTCGTGCATATGAAAGACAGTTCTCTCAGAATATGCATTGATTACCGTCAACTCAATAAAGTCACGATCAAGAAAAAGTATCATCTTCCTAGAATTGATGACTTGTTTGACCAACTTCAAGGTGCCAGTTATTTCTCTAAAATAAACTTTAGATCTGCCTATTATCAGCTCAGAGTTATAGAATATGACTCCCGAAGATAGCTTTCCATATGCGGTATGGTTATTTCCAATTTCTAGTTATGTTATTTGGTCTTACCAATGCCCCAACCACTTTCATGGACTTGATGAAACACTTGTTTAAACAGTACTTGGACATGTTCTTCATAGTCTTCATAGATGAAATTCTGGTCTATTCCCATAGTGAGCGCGATCATGCAGACCATCTCAGGACAGTACTTTAGACTCTCAAAAATCATCAGTTATTCGACAAATTCAGTAAGTGCATATTTTGGCTAAGATCAGTAGTATTCCTTGGACATATTTTTTTTGGTAATGGCATTAGAGTAGATCCTCAAAAGAACGAAGCGGTAAGGAACTGTCCTCGCCCTGTCTCTCCATCAGATATCAGGAGTTTCTTGGGTCTGGCTGGCTATTACAGATGGTTTGTTGAGGGATTTTCTTCTATTTCATCCCCTATGTCCATATTGACTCAGAATAAAGTCAAGTTCCAATGGTCAGATCCTTGTGAGAATATTTTTCAGGAATTGAAGACTCGACTCACCTCAGCTTCAGTCTTAGCTCTTCCATATAGTTCAGATGGGTTCGTAGTATATTGTGATGCATCCAGAGTAGGTTTTGGTTATGTCCTCACGCAACATGTAAGGTCCTAGCCTACGCCCCCAGACAGCTTAAACCCCATGCGAGAAATTATCCTACTCATGATCTTGAGTTAGCAGCCATAGTCTTTGCCTTAAATATTTAGAGGCATTATCTCTACGGATTTCATGTAAACGTCTTCACAGATCATAAAATCCTTTAGTATGTCTTTTCTTAGAAAGATCTCAATCTTTGTCAAAGAAGGTGGTTAGAGCTCTTGAAACATTATGACATGAGTGTCCTCTATCATTCGGGAAAGTCCAATATACTGGCCGACACTCTCAGTAGACTCTCTATGGGTAGTGTTTCGCATGTTGAGGATAGTAAGAAGAAGTTAGCTAAAGAAGTACACTAGATTGCTAGACTAGGCGTTCTCTTATTTGATTTTTCAGA
>NW_025890953.1:0-2162 GCF_002878395.1 Capsicum annuum
AAAGGGGAAAAAGTATGTGATTCCCCTTTTTGAATTGTCAACAAGTAACATGCTTAAGTTAATGGGTTAATGGGTGTGTGTTGACTGAGAGAGTCAACATTTGAAGTCTATGATAGTTTTTTGTAAGCAAATTAAGATTCCAGTGAACAAAAAATGTGTAAAACCGCGGTATACAAGAAAAGGAGCTCTGCAAAAAACAGAAAAAAGAGCATGCCGATTTGGCTTTTCGGAATTCTTGCTTTTGGATTATATTCACATAGGTTACTCATATGAATAGGTTAATTTCTGCATCACAAACAGTTAATGTCTTGTCTATGAACAAGTGGTGGATATGTTGGCCCCCATCACTTCCAAGAAATCCCTCAAGTATCCACATCTAGTGCTTTGTACATCATTCTGCTTCCATTAGCACTGGAGATAATAGGCCCCTTTGTTTCAGTCCTCTTTGTCAAAGTTATCATATGGACTGCCGTTCACCACTACCAAATTCTACTGTTGATCAGCAGAACTTGATACACCTCTACCAATAACTTAATTTTGACCCCATTTCTCTATTATCATACATATTTTACATGTGGCTAAATGCTAGTAGGTATTGTTATTTTCAGCATCTTTTGATGATCAGTACGCCAATTATGGTTGCTAATGTTGTCATATTTCCTATGGCATTATTACTTCAACCAATTAATAACATTCTTACAATTCTTGAATTGATTTTTAGATACTATTATAATAGAAGGACAAGAATCTCTACCTGGGAGAAACCTCGAGAGTTGATGACAGAAATGGAGGTGAGGTCTCCTGTCATCGAGATTTTTATGGGTAGTTTTATCCAGTTTCCTGTGCTTATCAATGAAAAAAGAAGTACACAATTCTTTTTCTATGAAGCTTCGTAGAACCACTTTTTCTTTCCTAAGCATATGTGATTTCTGTTGAAAGTTTGTTTAGTGAGCAGATTTCCTCGATCTTACTATACTATGTAGGCTTCATTTGGGATTTGCATTGACCTTTTATTTCGAATATAGTTCTAAAATATTTTATATTTAACACTATTGTTCTAAAAAATGTGTTTAAGCCTACATGGCAGGATTATATTTGGTCTATTTTAAACAATTTTATTTTCTTTCTGATTAATGTAATGTTATTGTAACTCTATGGCGATATGGAGAGAGGAAACTTGATATAATATTGCGGTTCACACTTCTAATTTTGGTTTACAGAATAATAGTTTGGCTGATTGCACACTTGCACCCAAGAGTGTGACCTAGTGGTCAATGAAGTAGATTGAGAACCATGCGGTCTCAGGTTTAATTTCCAGCAGAGATAAAAACACTAGGTGATTTCTTACCGTCTGTCCAAGACTTGATGGACAGAGTTACCTAGTATCTGTGCTGGTAGGAGGTAGCAGTACCTGGTGTAACTAGTCAAGGTTCAAGCTGGCCCAAACATGATGGTTATCAAAGAAAATTTGGCTGGTTGTCAGGGACAAGTATTAAGGGACCAACAACTGGAGCTGTAAGGAAGTTTGAACATTTTTATTCTTTTCTTTTTTAGATAAACATTTTTTTTCCGGAGATGATTACCTTGTATTCGGCAGCGTTAAGGTTATGCTAGCAGTCCAAAAGAAATGGAAATAATGCGAGGATTCGAAGAGATCTACTACCTGTTATGCATCCTGTACACATTGGCCCTTAAACAAAAACCAAAAATCTACAATGCTATTCCATTTAACTTTATGAATGGAATTATATTTATCTTCAAAACAACTTCAACTTTTCTCGCTCCATACAGTCCACCAAATACAAGGAAGGATTGTTCTTCCCCATTTCTTCTAACTCTTGCTAGTCCCCTCTAATCCAACAGCTCAACAGATTGCTGTGTGTCCTTTTATAGTCCACTTTACTTCAGCTCAATAGATCTGGTATGTGTTCCGGCATGGTCCACTTTACTTCTATTAAACTAACGGTGTCAAATGGGCGGGGTTGGCTGGATTTGGTTGGATCAAAAAGGTCTGAGTTAATAAATGGGGGGGGTTATTAACGTGCCCTAAAGCTACTTGGGCTGAAATGGGTTGGGTTGAAATGCTCTAAAATGCGGGTCATAACCCAACCCGCGCAATTCGAACTCAGATTTAATTGCTTTATTTGTTCTTTTATAAACTT
>NW_025890954.1:0-1039 GCF_002878395.1 Capsicum annuum
TCTCTTATTGTAGATATGAGTTTTGGGCTAGAGTTAGCCATTGTAGTATTGTGGACTAGAGTTAGCCATTGTAGTGTTGGAGATAGAGTTAGCCATGAGAGATTGTTGTGGGATAAAGTTAGTCTTTGTTGTCTTTACAATAGAGTTCTTGTGGAGAATGCTTACAATAGAGTTGTTGTAAGGGTGAGGGATTAAGAGCTTAATTACTAGGCTGCAAGGGGTTGTAATATAAAAATTGCTTATTTTAGGATGTGGTTGAGAAATCCTATTGAGGTAGGTTGTCATTTTACTCCCTTGAGTAAGGAGGTTTCCACGTAAAATATCTTGTCTTTGTTACTATTATTCTTCAGCATTTTGTTCTTAGCCATAGAACCTAGTGAGGGGCCAGGTTCTCATTACTAAAATCGTATAGAAATTTTTCTATTATTTGCTTAAGAAATTGGTAAGGGACCTGGTCCCCAGTATCGTTGTAGACCACGCAAGCCAACAAATGAAAAAGAAAAAAATGAAGAAAGAGAAATAGAAGTTAGAGATAGAAGAGAGGAAAAAAACAAAAGAAAGAATTGAAAAAGAAAAAAAAATGAACATTAAAAAAAAGACAAAAAGTAAAAAAAAATGAAAAAAATGTGAAAAAAATGATGGTAAATGCAAATACATAAAGCAGTTATGATGTTTTCGTCATCTCCATGACTTGTACTCAACGTAGCCATGTTTTTCAAAAATGCAAAAAAATATAAAACATAAAATACAACCGAAAAAGGGGAAAAAAAAGAAAGGAAAAAAGAAACTAAAAAGGAAAAAAAGAAAACGAAAAAAAAGGAAAGAAAAAGAAGAAGAAAGAGAATTAGATACTAGAAATAGAAGAGAAGAAAAAAATGAAAAAAAAAAAAGAAATAAAGAGGAAAAAAAATTTTAAAAATGAAGAATGAAAAGAAAAGGAGAAAAAAGAGAAAGAGAGACTATAAATTGTAATTTTGAAAGTTAGACTAGGGATACTCTCATTTTGCTTAAACATAGACTATTTTCTGTAATTGCCCTC
>NW_025890955.1:0-2171 GCF_002878395.1 Capsicum annuum
CAGAAAAAAGCAACATAAAGCCTTCTTCAACCGCAATGTATTCAAAAATTCTTTTATCATTTGAAATCACTCTATTCATTTCAAAACAATTTTTCTTTTTGAACAATTTTTCAAAACAATCTATTCTGATCTCTGTCCATCTCTATTATTTCTGTAAACAGGTGACAACTACCCCCGACTGTGTTTCAAAAGAAAAACAACTGCATACCCGGTTAGGATGTCATAAGTAGCGTCTAAGGAGGATAGGATGTATATACCTTATCCCTACCTTTTAGGTAGAGAGATGGTTTCCGGTAGACCAGTGACCTTCTCCATTTCGTAAAAAAATTAACCAAATGACAAGACTCCACATTCGTTTTACCAACAACACAGACAGTAGTCTAGAACAAATTACATCCATTCACATTCAACCATGTAATGCAAATAGTGTAGAGATACAGACCTCAAAAACTCCGTGAAACTGATGAGCTGAGTAGTTGTACAAGACAAAGGCAATCCAGGTGTGATTTGCCTAACGGAGTCACTGTAACGTGGTGGCAAGCCTGAAATATAATCGTAGTAGTATACATTAGACAAAAGCACAAATCTTGAAAGAACTAAGAGCGTAAAATTTCACACATCCAATGTATTAAACAGAAGCATAAATTCCAAAACTCAGGTTGATTATACAAGTCTTTTGCATTAATTCTTCTCTATTCAGATACAACTCATCCAAAACGAATATTTTCGAGCAACATACAATCAAAACCTTTTTTACATTACCTACCGTACCAATGCCGATAACAATGCTTTCCGTTGTTAATAGAGTTTCATACAGCCACATAAAATAGAGAAGTCGAAGCAATATCAAGCATAGTCAGTTCCAAAAGACTCAACTTTATCACTAATATCAAACATTTAACAAAAAAAAAAATCAAAGCTACAGTAAAATCCCCAAATATCAGTAACATCTACAGCAAAATCCTCAAAAATCGCACAGAATTACGGCAAAATCTTCAAAATTCGTCGACAAATTCCCTTCCACAGAACCTTTAGCGATTACGGCAATCCTTTAACGATTAGGGCAAAAGAAATTGACAAATGATTAGGAGAAATTCCAAAAAGTTGGTTGCCATAGTCGTAATTTCCAGTATGGTTCATTTGATGGGAAAATGATAGCTATCGTAATACTAGTTTTTACTTTAGTGGTGGAAATTATTAGGAACTTAATGACTCTATTAACAAAATAATCTTAAGAAGGATATATTGGAGGGTGGTAGGGTGCCAATTTATTTCTTTTTTAATTATTTAAACATACAACTCTAAATGGAATTATTTTCACCAAACAAACCATAATCTTTTCCTTATTTTAATATATTCTCTTGTCATTTTAATCTTTTAGCGTATATAGAAAATTTTGCTCAGTAATCACTGACATATATTTATTTTAGAGCCTCAAACTATTTAAAATTATGTAATAATAACTTAAATTTTACAAAGCGTATTATTTGATTACGATCATGAATAAGGTATAAAAAATCAAAAAATAAATAATAAATCTATTTCAAATAAGAAAAAGAGAGAGTGGGCATGGTTGTTTGTCTTTTTCCATAAAGTTTACAACCAAATTGATTAATCCGAATTGAATCCTACAAAAAAATTTTTTTTTCTTTTCTTCCCTTCTAAATAACACTTTACGTAATTTTATATTATAGAGACAAAAACTTAGAAGTCAAGAAAGAAAGAAATGAAAAAAAAATTAGAATAAGAGTAGTAGAAGACAAAACTTTTTGGTATTTGACGTTCTAGGCGTAGGTTTAAAGAAATTAATAAAATCAAATGACAAAAATAAAATTATTTGACATCAAATTCTTCTCACATGAAATTAAATTTGTAAACCTAAACCTTCTTTTTTCGATAGAAAGAAAGATAATTTGGAGACAATATACAATATTTTAATCAATCAAAACATAATCAGAGCGTTAACGATGTACTTATTATCATTTTTTAATACAACACTTGCAGCAACACGCAACAATCAACCTGTAAAAACACAGAATCAAAATCAATGAGATAAAAAGAGAGAGCGAAAGTGAGATCGAGAGAGAGATCATAATTAATATACTAAACACAAAAGATATTCTTGTTTTGTATATAGAAGTCAGAAACAAAAACAAAAAACAAAAAAAAAA
>NW_025890956.1:0-109374 GCF_002878395.1 Capsicum annuum
ATATTGAAGCCATGCAAGTATATACAAGTTGTGTGCATTCCTGATCATGTGATATTTTGTTGAGAATCATTCTTATTATGAAATGCTTACTTATGATATTGTGAATTGTGGACTCTACTCTTATGATCAAGTCAGTCATGTGTGTAAGTTTCCTTCCATCGAGTCCTGGGGGTACTTGTACCCAAAAACTATAGTTGTTTGCCTAGAGCTAGTATCATGTTTTAAGACATCTCAGTCAAGCTATATTCTATAAATTATAGTTAGTCATGTGACTCAGGAAAGACTAAGAAATCTCATGAAAACTCAGTACTCAGTAAGATCGGCAATCTCATGACTTAGCTAGATATCAGATTTTAGTAGTGTTTTATCAGTCCAAGGAACTCAGTAAACTCAGAATTAGTTCAGTTCAGTTAGTCAGTTCAGCTCAGTTAATCTATTCAGTGTCTTTCAGTTGGGAGTTGGAACTAGCACCGAGCGAGTATGGAAATAGCGGTTTCTCCGTCAAAGAGGCAGACCATTAGCAGAAATCCCTATACTCCAAACTATGTAGCCAGCGTAGGACAGAGTCACCTATTAGATTAAGGGTATACTTGACTATTATATTTTGTTAGGCTTGATTTCCTGTTCAGGGTCACCCGTTAGAGAGGCTTGACCATAGCAGAGGTCTCTACTTATGGCACAATATTGATACCCTTCCAATTAGGGCAAAGATTGGACCCCACCAATTTAGTATCGGGGCATGTCGGTTAGGTGACTACTTCCCACAGTTATAGTCTTAGTTACAAAAATCAGGACTGTCAGATACAGTCAACTTAGCTCAGTAGTATAGACTCAGAACCGTTAGACACGATCAATTCTTATCAGCATTATCAGATCTAGAGATCACCCATTAAGTAGGACTGATCTCAGACTAAGCTAAGTCATTCTTATTTATCAGTGTATTCGGAGATCACTCGTTAGCTAGGACTGATCTTAGATTTAGATACTCAGATACAGTGAGGAACTTTAATAGTTCCATTGATTTAGGGACCATCCCATCAGATAGGCATGGTCTCATATTCAGATACTTATTATTAGATATAGAGATCACCCGAAAAATAGGCTTGATCTCAATCTCAGATTCAGTTGAGTATTCTCATTACCAATTTTAGAGATCGTCCATTAGCTAGGACTAATATCAGACTCAGATATTTAAATACAGTTTAGAACTCAGATAGTTTCCCAAAATTAGGACTGTTAGATACAGTCATCCATGTTATCAGTCATTCAGTAAATCAGTACCACACATTTTTAAAAATGATAATGAATTTTAAATATATATATATATATTTCAAAAAATTGACAACACGTGGTCGTTTTAAAAGAACTGCCATGCTTTTACCGACCATGCATTTTGGTTGGTTTTGGGGTCGGAAATGCAGGAAAACTGACCACATGTGGTTAATTTATGTGGTTAGTTTTTCTATTTTTTTAGTAGTGATTGGTGGGTTATTTTTGAGATTGGGAAAGCATTAATTATGCAATTCTCCTTCAAATGAATGGTAAGATTTCATTTTTTATGGTTGATTTCTCCATTCATATCTAAAAATCCTGAAAGCTTGGTGAAATTATTTTAGCATTAATGTAGCTCGAAATTCACCCATTTTTGAGGATAAATGTTCCTTAAGCATAGAGGGACATTGACTCGGTTTCAAAAATAAATATTTCATAAATGGTCCCCACATGGGATTTCTATGTAATATTGACCAAAACACAATAGTTCAGTAGGTGTATCATCATTCTCATTTTGATGAGTAGATTATGATTTTGATAGCATGACAACTTGCAAAAAATTCTCAAAATGAAATATTGGTGATTTAGAAAAGTCTTCAGGCTTTCTTTGGTGCCCAGGTAAGATAGGATTACACACTAATATATTGAGCTACCTCATAGTATAATTATGATATAATGCAGATACGAGGTGGGTTCTAGGTGTTGGAAGTGAGAATAAGGATATTTTGGTCAATTAAATCCTTAGGCTACCTTGGAACCTTAGGTGTGGAGTAGTTAGTGTTGTTAGTCATGTCTTAGGTGATTTAGGCTTCACGGTATATAATTATAGTGGAAATTCCTTAATTACTCAAGGTAGGTAAAATTGCCCAGTTACTTATGTCAGGGTGTAATTTTTTTTAATTGCTTAAGTTAAGGAAATCGCCCTAGATGCTATTGTTTTTGGTAACATTGCCTTAGTTAATCATGTTTAGGAAAGACTTATATTGTAGGTCTAGTTGTGGCTTACTTGGCATCTAGGAATGAACTTAGATACCTTTGTCTAGTATGGGGTAGAAATTGCCTAAGAGAATCTTTGGGGATTAGAAATATGTCCCTTTGGCCCACCTTAGGCCAAGACATAATAACCTTGTGGACTATTATATATATATATATATATATATATATATATATAATCTTATTGATGGTAGGTTTTGAACTCCAAGAGGTAGAATATAGTTATTGCACATGTTAGTTGGATATTGGAGGATTGATGCTAATTTCAAGTAATGTTAATGATATTTCCCATATGGTTGGCTAATAATATAATTTACAATTGTGATTTATGACATTTGCATATGATTATGGGTATGACTTTCAAATATGATTAATAACATGGTCTATTGATATGCTTAATTCTATAGATCGGTATGATTAAAGGTTAATAGATTTTTTGGATGAGATGGCCTATGTATATATAAAATATGGATCATGGGTATGATATGGCTTATATAGATGTAATGTGGCTTATAGAGGATATATGGATTAGATATATATAATATGGGTCATGGATGGAATATGACTCGTAATTATAATTTGTCTTGTAGATAGAGTATAGCCTATAGATATAAGTAATGGCTTATTGATATTATATGTCTTATAGAGGTGATGTGGCACATAGATATGATTAAATACCTATAGATAATATGGGTGGCCTATAGATATGGTTATTAATATGAATTCTTGATAGGATTAGTAATATTCCTTAGAAATGTAGGTATTGATATGGTCTTCGAATATGGCTAGTAAAATGGCTTATAGACTTGATTATGGATGAGACCTACAGATATGATTCCTTGTCTGGTTTATAATTATGAGTAAAGATGGTCTATAGCTATGTTTTATTGGTATGACCTATTAAGTTTAGCTTATTGAAATTGCTCACTTATATGGTTCATTTATACGGTTATGAAGTATGAGTTTCAGTTCAAGTCCATCAATTACCAATGATATTAATGATATAAGCTTTGGTTCAAGTTCGTAAAAAATTGATGATAATAATGATAATGCTTTTGAGTTTTAGTTCGAGTCCGTCATTGAGCATTGTTCATGAGGTTATATGGGATGAATGGATATTTTTTCCTGGCATGACGGTTCCTAAACTTTGGTTATTCAATAGTTAGTCCTTGATTATATCCTTTAGGTTTATGGTTGCCTGCGTTGGGTTATTTACTTTTCTGCACTTATTGGCTTATAGGGGACAATCTTGTAGTTATAATGGTATGGTCCTTATGTTATTAGCTCGTACGCATGTACTTGTTTTTCTACAGACTTGACTTAGTTTACATTATCTTTTATCTTATCATATTTTTATCATGATATAGCTAAATCGGCCGATGATGCCTATTGAGTAACTATGGTTTTAGTACTCATATTGTACTTTTGCATTTTTAGCGCTGATTTGAGTACTAATTGTCATTACTAAGTAATTAATCACGTAGAATTGATTTTTGAGATATGGTGAGCTCTTTGAGTTGGAGTTACGCCTTTTTCCTTCTATTTATATATGCCTAGTCTTTCATTTTTGAAATGGATTATATTAGTCAATTTAGTACTCATAGTGATTTTCTACTAGCTCTTGTATCAACATTGTTGAGTCTTTGTATATTTGTTGTCTTCCATCTATCTATTTGATGTTTATGACTATTTCATTTATTTTTGAATCTTTAACAATTGAATTTTGGCTTATAGGTTATTTTCTACCAAGTTAGGCCATTGCGTCTAGATTCGGGCTATGGTTTAGCTTAACTACTAGTTGGATAAAGTATGTGACATCATGACTCATAAATCAGGTCATGACGAATTTGTATCAAAGCCTAGGTTTCACTGGTTTTTTTGGTACAAGAGCAAGTGTCTAGTAGAGACCAATAGATTGGACTGATGACATCTGTTTCTTATATTTGGGCTGCTATAGGACATTCTTACGACTTCACTTCTTTCACTCATTTTATGCTAAAAGTCTGAGTTGGTTTCTAAATCATTTCTTTGGTTTCACTCTTTTATAGATGGCTAGGACGCTTGCTATCGCTACACGAGACCAGGGTCCTGAGATCAAGCTAAGGGGTACTATCACTATTTATAGATGACCTAGAGATCATAGAAAGCCATGATATATGTCCCTAGTTAAGGTCCAGGATAAGGATCCTTATCAGACCCTATTCTCGCTCCTGAGATAAATATTCATATGCCTCATCTAGCGCTAGGCCAGCGACTAGCCCAGTCTCCACTGGGATTTAGTTCTTCTTTAGTTCTAAAGGATGCTTTTATTCAGATTTTGGGGTTGGTTGGTGGTGCATAATCTTATGGTTAACAGTCTACAAATCAAAGTGATCTGAGGTGGGGCACAATATGTAGCTGGCACTTTAGATATTGAGGTCCCTCCTATGCTAGCAGTTGCTTAATCGGTAGTTTCTCAGCTAGTGGTTACCAAGCCAGCTATGTCTGCCACAGATCATAAAATTTTAGGTTAATTCTTGAGATTGGCTTCACGTAGGTTTCTATTGTACCGGGTGTCGATGCATATGAGTTTTTGATTGCTTGTGAGGTTAAGATTCATAATTTGGGCCTAGTTGAGACTCATGGTGTGGATTACACTAATTTTAAGTTGGACTTTGAAGCTCTACATTGGTTGAAATCTCATCTTTATTCCAGGCCAGCTATATCTTCTCCTTTGACATAGGCTTAGTTCAGCGAGATCTTCTTAGAGAAGTACATGCCTCACAGCCGTAGGGATCATTTGACGGATCAGTTCTAGAGGTTGGAGTAGGTCTTCATGACTATTATAGATTATGTGGTTCATTTGCATGAGTTGGCTAGGCTTGCTACTTCTATTCTAACTACTGAGTATGAAAGGTTTCATTGCTTTGTTTAAGAATTAGGACTTTCTCTTTGTACATTCACGCAGAGTTTGGTTGTTGTGGGTAGGTCTTTTGCTAAGGATTCTAATCATTCTCAGCTTATGAAGGAGATACATTATGAGGCCCACGAAGAAAATAATAAGAGGCCACTATGTCAAGGTAGGTTTAGTGGGAGTCATAGTAGCTCCTAATTCAGAGGTAGTTCTTCTCAGGACAGATGCCCTCCATATCTACCATTTCAGTATCAAGGTCATTCTAGTTGACCCGTTCAGGCCGTGCTATAGATTACTGATGGAGGCCGGTTAAGCCTTAGTGACCGTCCCAACCAAGGTCGTGGTCTGTCTTTGAGGGGTTCATCTTTAAGCTATTCTAGTATTAATGGTTATTATTGTCTAGCAAAATCTTTTAGCTTTAGTCCAGCACTTGGGGAATGTTATAGTTATGGAGCTTTTGGTCAGTTCTCGTATAGCGATTGTTGTTTAAGCTCAGAGGGTTCCACCTATTAGAGAAGTTTATCCCCTAGGTAGAGGTGGTATGCATGGTCTTAGGGGTTATACTTGGGGTGCTTATGGAGGTTCTAGGCATATAAGATAGGAGGTTGGTCAGGAACCCAACCAGGCAGCGGTTATGGTCAGTTGTATGCAGTACCTACTAGACCTGAGGCTATCTTTCGATGTTGTTATTATAGATACTATTACGGTGTGCCATAAGTTTCTATTTTCTTTATTTTATATAGGATCCACTTATTATTATGTCTCTTCTTAGTTGTCCCTATGGTTAGATTTATCTTGGGAGTGTTTATTATGTGATTACGTGTATCTACTCCTGAGGGTGATTCTTTTATAGTAGATAAGATTTTTAGATCATGTGGTGTGACTATTAGAGATGTTGATACTCATACTGATCTTATTAAATTGGACATAGTGGATTTTGATGTGATTCTAGGCATGGACTGGTTATCCTACTATCATGTAGTCATGGACTATTTTTCCAAGATGGTCACCTTAGCCATGACTGGCATACCCCTGATCGCGTGCCAGGGAGCTATTAGCTATGGGCCAGTGTGGATTATTTCTTATATGTGTGCTAGGAGGCTTTTTTCAAAGGGTTGCGAGTCTTATCTTGATTATATTCGTGATTTTAGTATGTAGAGTCCGTCGCTTGACTCTATTCTTACAGTTCATGAGTTTCTTAATGATTTCCCTACTGATATACCCAGCCTTCCTCCTGAGGATAGTATTATGTTGGTTATTGATATTGAGCCGAGCACCCAAACTATTTCTATGACACCTTATCGTATGGCTCTTGCGAGCTTAAGGAGCTAAACTCTCAGCTTTAGGATTTTCTTGGTAATGGTTTTATAAAACTGTGTGTGTCTCCTTGGGGAGCTTCTATGTTATTTTGAAAGAAGAAAGATGGCTCCATGCAAATGTGTATTGATTACATGCATCTTAATAAGGTGATGGTGAAGAATTATTATCTTATGCCTCACATTGATGATTTGTTTGATCAGCTTCAGGGTGCAACAATGTTCTCTAAGATTAGTTTGAGGTCTGGTTACCATCAGTTGAGGATTTGGGCTGAAGATATCTCGAAGATCGTCTTTAAGACATGTTATGGTCATTATGAGTTCCCAATGATGTCTTTTAAGTTGACTAAAGCATCAACTGTATTTACGAATCTAATAACTCGAATGTTCATGCCTTAGTTAGATTCCTTTGTGATTGTGTTCATCAATGACGTCCTCGTGTATTGTAGGAGTAGAGAGGAGCCTGCATAATATTTAAGGATTGTGCTCCAGACTCTAAAAGATCATTTACTTTTTGCCAAATTCTTTATGTTTGAGTTTTTGCTGGAGTCGGTGACATTCCTTGGGCTTGTGGTGTCTAAGGATAGTATTATGGTAGAGCCAGTGTAGAATGAGGCTATTCGTGATTGGGCCAGTCCTACATCTTCAACTGAGGTTTGTATCTTATTTTCTTGGATAGTTATTATATATTATTTGTCGAGGGTCTTATACTAATTCAGCACCTATGACAAGATTTACTCGTAAGGAGGTTGCTTTCCAATGGACCAAAGAGTGTTAGTCGAGCTTTGGAACGATCAATGAGTTTCTCATTCCCAAGTGGAAGTAGGAGTGGATTACCATGGACTTTGTTATTGGTTTGCCTCATACTTCTAGTTATTCTAATAGTTTTTGGGTCAATGTGGATCGGTTCACCAAAACGACCCATTTCATTCCTATTCAGATCATTCAGGGCCGAGAGATTGGCTCGTATATTTATTAGTGAGATAGTCTATTTGCATGGCATACCTATATCTATCATTTAGATCGGGGTTTAGTGTTTACTTCTAGATTTTGGATAGATTTTCAAAAGGAGTTGGGTATTCAAGTGGATCTTAGAACAACCTTCAATCCTCAGATCGATGGCTAGTAAGAGCGGACTTTTTAGGTTCTCGAGGATATGGTTTGAGTCTATGTTATAGATTTTTGAGGTCATTGAAACAACACTAAGCCTTGGCAGAGTTCTTATATTGTAATGCCCTAAATCTAGTACCCAGAATGCTACACGGTGCTCATGACCCCGAAGGACCATAAGCTAATCGATGACTGATATTTGTACCTGTATACTTCATAAAATACTTTATAATGCGGAGACATGAACTGAAAGGCCATAAGGTTCAATATTGAACATGGTCTGAATGATATAACATATGTGTGGGGTAATAGAATACCCAAAACAAAACTGAACATACTAAAGTCTGAAACATGATAGTATAGAAAGCCTCTAACCGACTGAACTGTTTGAGTAAGGAGTTGATAGGACATGTCCCCAACTAACTCCAAATAATAAACTAATTAATGAGGTAATAGGGAATAATCATGTCCTCGAAAGATGACTCAATTCTAACTCTGTCTGCAGATATCTAGAATTTACTGTTGCTCTGGAGATCGTGTCTCTAAACCTATGGTATAAGACACCATAGCGAAAATGTGTCAGTACTTTGAATGTACTGGTATGCATGTGAGGTAGGTTGAATGCATGGGGTTCATATGTATGAACAATAATAATAACTAACTAACTATCATGAGTATGAGAATACATGCATAAGACATAACAACTGACACTAATACTATGATAACATGATTAGTAAATCTGAACATAACTGATAACATGAGTGACTGTATCTGACAGTCCTGAATCTGATGGAACTATCTGAGTTCCATACTGTATCTAAGTTAACTATATCAGATAGTCCTGAATTCTAAAAAACTATCTGAGTTCTTTTAGTAAGACTGATACTGAGACAGTAGGAGGAAGTCATTTAATCGACATGCCCCAAATAATGCATTATAGCTGAATTGGGGTCCAATCTATGCCCTGATTGGAAGGGTGTCAATACCATGTCACTGGTATGGACAACATGCGAGTAACCCTTATATAACAAGTAGCTCTAGTGAGAATGGCAGGAACCTTCCTATAACAGGTTAAGCCACCTCATCCACCCTCATTAGCAAACCATGATGACTCAACTTATGATGGCTACATTGTTCTGGAACTTAATGATTGTTTCTAAGAATCACAAGCTCATATAACAGGTGAGTTCGTATCCTTAGGTTTACTCGGTGCTAATTTCTACTCCCATATGAATAGACACTGAACATAATTTACTGAACTGAACATAGACTGAGTTACTGAATTTTGTTGACAGACAGAATATTACAAATATCTGACAACTGACAGAGTTCATTAGATCATGGAGATTTCCTTATTCATAAGACAGTTGGAAGTCTACGGATTCATAGCTTGACTTAGAGTATCGTGGAAACATGACATGGATCTAGGCACATAGCTAATATTTCAGGTACAAGTACTCCCAAGACTCGAAGGAAGGCAAACTGACCAAGCATAACCTACTTTAACATATAACTAACATCATAATCCATAATACATTCATAGAAGCATTCCATCGAAAGAGTTGATAGGCCTAACTTATACATACATGGGGATTTCATGATATCATACTAGTTGGGCATTGTTCCTTCATATAGGCATTTAATCAAACACATGGTAGGCATAGCACATGTAAACAACATTATACAACAATTAATCATCATGATTCATCTCTAATTTTATCATGTAGGGTTTAGTCATAGGTTCACATGAATATATATCTATACAAATCATTTGCACAAAAAATTGATCACCCGATACGGATTTGAATTCAATTTATCATTCTCAACATAAACAAAACAAACCCAACATGACATTCATAAAGAAATCCATAAACATAAACTTAGAAAAGGGATTCTTGGGCTTCATGGATGAAAGGAGTACATGAATGAACACTACGTATACCTTAGTTCATGATTTCATGAAGATTGACTGCAAAAATTCTTAATTCTGAATCTTTTATGAAAAGCCATAGGTTGTTTCTTGAGAGGTTTTTGAGAGAAGAGAGTGTATTTTGAGCGAAAAGTGGCTGAATCATGTGTTAAGGGGCTTAAATATGGGTGGAAAATTGACCCTTTTAACCCTAGACGCATCTTGTAATTTTAGTAAAAAATTTCCTAATTGAACCCCTGGTACGACGCAGAGCTATCGCACCGTGTCACTAGAATTTGACAATTGAGAAACTGAGGGATGGCACGACGCGGAGCCATCGCATTGCCTCTTCTTTTTCAATGTGAATGTTTGGCGCAATGTGGAGAAAATCACACTAAGACTCTGGAATAGGACAACTCTGAATTTGGGCCCTGACATGACACGCCATAATCGTGGACACCTACTGGAATTTGCCAAATGTTATTTTCTCTTGTGGTGTGGCGTACCACTGACTAATATAATGCTATTTTACGATGGAAACTTGAAATATTCGTAATTTCTGACCCAATTATAGGATTTGGGCTTATCTTATATTGATGGAAAGCTTATTGAATTTCCCACATGACAAAAAGTGAAAATCTTGAAAATTCTTCATGGAATAACCATCATTAAATTTAGAAGCTAATAATAGAAATTCTTGAGATGAAATTAGCTAGGAAAAGCATGGGGTATTACAATATTTCCCCCTTGAGAACATTCATCCTCGACTGAGACTAACTAAGAGAGGATAAAATACAACTGACGTACATGCTGAACATGAATAACTGGAACATGATCTCAAGACTGAGATGACTGACAAGCTGAACATATAATATTGGACATGCATATCTGATGCATGTGTAACTGATTAATGAATGCATGACTGAGTGTTCAAAAGAACTAAGTTTCTCACAATGAGAATGCATGTCTGATTCATGATTACATAACTAAACTGATATATGCGTGAATGACTGAATATGCAATGGTACTTGATACCAAGTTTCTAATGGGAACATGAGCATGAAGCTGCATTCCAATTTTATGATGAACATCGAACATGAAGCTAAGCTTAAGGAGAACTGTTGCCTTGAGCTTGATCTGAGTTGGCGAAGAAGATGTGAGGATACTTGGTACGCATGTCTGCCTCTGCTTCCTAAGTAGCTCTCTCAATGGACTGATTTCGCCAAAGAACCTTAACTAGAGCGAATTTTTTGTTCCTTAATCTACGAGTCTGATAGTCTAAGATTTTGACTGGAATCTCTTCATAAGAGAGAGTATTCTAAATATCAATGCTCTAAATATAGACTAAAACTGATGGTTCACCTATACACTTCTATAACAAAGAGACAAGAAAGACTGGATGAACTAAGGCTAGATCTGAAGGAAATTCGAGCTCGTAAGGTACCTTGCCGAATCGACTGAGAATCTATAAGGGAATGACATATCGGGGGATGAGTTTTCCTTTTATGCTGAACTACTTAACTCCTTTCATAGGATAAATCTTTAGATAGACATAGTCATAAATATCGAACTCGAGATCTTTTCTATGAACATCTGCATAAGACTTCTGTCGGCTCTGAGCAGCCTGTAGTCTTTATCTAGTCAACTAGACTTTTTTTAAGGCGTCGAATACAAAGTCAGGACCTATGACTGTGGCCTAACTAACTTCAAACTAACCAATTAGAGACCTATATCACCTACCATAGAGAGCTTCAAATAGAGTCATCTGAATACTGGAATAATAGTTATTTTTGTATGCAAACTCAATCAAAGGTAAGTGGTCATCCCAACTTTCCTTGAAATCAATTGCACATGCCCTTAGCATATCTTCTAGCGTATGAATCGTCCTTTCTGCTTGACCATCTGTTTGAGGATAAAAAGGTTGTACTAAGAGGAACTTGGGTACCAAGATCCTTTTGGAATGCTTTCCAGAAATAAGAGATGAACTGGGTACCTCTATTTGAGATAATAGATACGTGAAAACCGTGCATTCTGACCAACTCGCTGATGTAGATTTTTGCATAATCCTCAGCTGAATAAGAGGTATGAACTTCCTGGATGATAAAGAACACTCATGTCATAATCTTTCAAGAGCTCTAACCACCTTCTCTGACAAAGATTCAGATCTTAATGAGAAAATACATACTGAAGGCTTTTATGATCAGTGAATACATCTGCATGAACACCATATAGATAATGCCTCCAAATCTTCAAGGCAGAGACTACGGCTGCTAACTCAAGATCATGAGCAGGATAATTCCTTACATGGGGCTTAAGTTGTCTAGAGGCATAGGCTATGACCTTACCATGTTGTATGAGGACATGACCCAAATCTACTCTGGATACATCACAATACACTATGAACCCATCTGAACCATCTGGCAGAGCTAAGATTGGAGTTGAGGTGAGTTGAGTCTTCAATTCCTGAAAACTCTTTTCGGAAGAATCTAACCACTAGAACTTGACTTTCTTCTATATCAATCTAGACATAGGGGATGAAATAGAAGAAAATCCATCAACAAACCATCGGTAATATCTAGCCAAACCCAATAAACTCCTAATATCTGATGGAGAGATAGGTCTGGGCCAATTTCTTACTGCTTTGGTCTTTTCAGAATCAACTCTAATGCCATCACCGAAAATGATATGACCAAGGAATGCTACTGACCTTAGCCAAAATTTGCACTTACTGAATTTGGCGAATAGCTGATGATCTCTGAGAGTCTGATGTACTGTTTTGAGATGGCTTGCATTACCACGCTCACTGTGGGAATAGACCAAAATATCATCTATGAAGATTATGACTAACATATTCAGGTACTGCTTGAACACACGGTTCATCAAGTCCATGAAAGCGGATAGGGAATTGGTAAGACCAAATGACTTGACAAGGAATTTGAAGTGACCATACCGGGTACGAAAAGCTATTTCAGAATGTCATAGTCTCTAACTCCGAGATGATGATAGCCAGATCTTAGTTCTATCTTAGAGAAATAATAGGAACTCTGAAGTTAGTCAAAAAAGTCATCAATTCTTGGAAGAGGATACTTGTTCTCGACCGTGACCTTATTGAGTTGACAGTAGTCTATACATATTCTGAGATAATAGTCTTTCTTACACACGGATAATACTAGAGCGACACATGGGGAAATTTTGGGCCTGATGAATCCCTTATCTAAGAGATCCTTCAATTGTTCTTTCAGTTCTCTGAGTTCTACTGGTGCCATTCTGTATGGAGGAATGGATATAAGCTGAGCATCCAGAAGAAGATCAATGCCGAAGTCTATTTCCCTTTCGAGAGGAATTCCTGGAAGATCTTCGGAAAAGACATCTAAATATTCACCTAAAACTGGAACTGATTCAAGGCTGGGAGTTTCAGAACTAGTGTCCTTAACTCAAACAAGATGATATACACATTCTTTAGGTATCATTTTCCTTGCCCGAAGGTAGGAAACAAGCTGACCCCTGAAACCGTATACACTACCCTTCCACTCAAGGACGGGTTCATTTGGGAACTAAACTGGACTATTTTGTTTCTTTAGTCTACTGTGGCAAGCAGGAATAAAGTCAATCCATGCCAAGAATGACATCAAAATCAGTCATCCCTTATTCGACTAAGTCTACTGAAGTGTTTTTCAGAAATATCATAATCGGGTAGTTCCTGTATACCCGCTGGGCTATGATGGTTTTACCCACTGGGGTAGAGACTGAAAAGGGCTATTCAAGGATTTTGGGACTAATTATGAAATCGACTATTATATCAGGAATAACAAAAGATAAAGAAGCTCCTGGATCTAGCAAAGCGTAAACATACACATGACAGATCTGTAATGTACCAGTAACTATTCAGGAGAATTTTCCTAATCCTGTTGGGACTAAAGAGCATAAAGACGATTTGGGCGTTGCCCACTAGTACCGCTGGTGGTGGTACCCTGCTGATTTGATCTATTGTGCTGAGCTGAGAAGCGATTCTGTTGACCCTAAGTACCTGGCTGAAGATAGTCTCTGACTCTATGGCCTGGCTTACCACATCCGAAGCAAATACCACTGCCAGCTCTACCAATACATTGATGGTGCTTGCCACATGTTTGGAAAAAAGGATTGGTAGGGACACTGCTAACACTGCCCTGGGACTTAGAGCCAAGCGCTCTGTATTTGTTACCTTTCCTGAACTTAGGAACTGGAGTGCTGGCTGAAGAAAGGGTTGGAATTGATGACTTAGGAAGAAACTGGGAACATTTTCCTCTATCTGATTTAGGCTAAGCAAATTTGAAACTATATTTCTTCACTCTCTTATTCTATTTCTCTCTCTACTTAATATTCTGCTCCTCCATCTGCCGAGCATGAGTCATATGCCTAGCTAAAGTTATGTCACTTTCAGTATGGCAGATCTGCACTCATTTACCACGCTATTATTTACCCCTGAAGCAAACTTACTCATCTTGGATCTACTAGCTGTAACCACATGAGGGGCATATCTGGCTAATTAAGTAAATTTAAGAGAATACTCTTTCACCGTTATATTGCCCTACCTGAGGTTGATGAATTCTAGCACCTTAGCCTCTCTAATCTCTTGGGGAAAGAATCTGTCTAAGAATGCAGTGACAAACTCCTCCCACTCTGTCGGACCTACATTATCTTACCTTTTTTACTTCCACTGTTTGAACCAAGCATGAGCCACATACTGCAACTAATATGTAGCTAGCTCAGCACTCTCAACACTAGTCACCCCCATGATGTTTGTCACCTTTTAAACCTGATCAATGAATTCCTGAGGTTCCTCATGTACCCTTGACCCAAGAAAAGACGGAGGATTCATTAGGGTAAAGTCCCGAATCCTATCTGCGGCTGAGTTAGCCATTGGGTTGGCTGAAATAACTGCTAGCCATTTATTTTAAGCGGCAACTGACTGAGCAAGACTAGTGAATGCAACTCGAAACTTTGCATAAGAAATATGTTCACCTAAAGGATCTTTGGGCTAAGGGGCTAACTAATTTTTTTTCTTCTTTTAGGAGGCATATTCTGTAGAAGAAAGGAAGAACGGATTAAACTGACAGATAGACTTGAGATTATGCTCACTAGCACGACATGAATACCAAAAGAAGGGAAACTATTCCTAAAACATCTTATAGCTTCTTGCACATAAATGTGGCGCACAGCATACCCATGTACAAGACTCTACTAGATACAACTTTTAGACTTCCTAGGACTCTATTGAACCTTCGGCTCTGATACTAAGTTTGTAATACCCCGAATAGGTACCCGAAATGCTACATGATGCTCATGACCCTGAAGGACCATAAACTAACCCATGACTAATATCTGTACCTGTATACTGCATAAAATACTTTAAAATGCAGAAAGAGGAATTGAAAGGCCATAAGGTTCAATACTGAACATGGTATGAATAATATAACAACTTTGTGGGGTAATAGAATACCAAAATCAAAATTGATCATACTAAAGTTTGAAACAAGATAGTCTAGAAAGCCTCTAACTGACTGAACTGTATGAGTAAGGAGTTGATGCGACATGTCCCCAATAACTCCAACTAATAAAATAATTAATGAGGTAGTAGAGAATAATCATGTCCTCAAAAGATGAGGACTAACTTCTAACTATGTTTGTGGATATTTGGAATCTACTATTGCTCTGAAGCTCATGTCTCTGAATCTATGGTATAAGACACCATATAGAAAATGTGTCAGTACTTTGAATATACTGGAATGCATATGAGGTAGGCTGAATACATGGGGTTCATATGCATGAGCAATAATAATAACTGACTTACTATCATGAGCATGGGAATACATGAATAAGACATAACAACTGACACTAACATTGTGATAACATAATTAATAAATCTAAACATAACTGATAACATGAGTGACTGTATCTGACAGTCCTGAATCTGATGGAACTATCTGAGTTTTGTACTGTATCTAAAAGTCCTGAATTCTGAAGAACTATCTGAGTTCTTTTACTGAGACTGATACTGAGACAGTGGGAGGTAGTCATCTAATCTACATGCCCCAAATGATGCATTATAGCTGAATTGGGGTCCAATCTATGCCCTGATTGGAAGGGTGTCAATACCACGCCACTAGTAAGGACAACATGTGAGTAACCCTCATATAATAGGTAACTCTAGTGAGTACTGTGGGAACCCTCCTATAACAGGTTAAGCCACCTCATCTACCCTCATATAGCAGGCCATGATGTCTCAACCTATGTTGGCTACATAGTTCTAGAATGCAAGGATTGCTTCTAAGAATCACACCCTCATATAACAAGTGAATTCTTATCCTTGGGATCACTCGGTGCTAATTTCTACTCCCATCTGAATAGATACTGAACATAATTTACTGAACTGAACATGGACTGAGTTACAAAATTCCGTTGACTGACAGAATATTACTGATATCTAAAAATTGAATGTGTTCATAAGATCATGGAGATTTCCTGAGTCTTACGACTGTGAGAAGTCTAAGGATTCATACCTTAACTGAGAGTATAGTGGAAAAATGACATGGCTCTATGCACACAGCTAATATTTTGGGTACAAGTTCCCCCAGGACTCGATAGAAGGAAAACTGACCAAGCATAACTTACTTGATATATAACTAACATCATAATCCATAATACATTTATAGAAGCATTGCATCAAAACAGGTGATGGGCATAACTTGTACATACATGGGGATTTCATGATATCATACTAGTTGGACATTGTTCCTTCATCTAGGAATTTAATCAAACACATGGTAGGCATATCATATGTAAACAACATTACACAACAATTAATCATCATGATTCATCTCAAATTTCATCATTTAGGGTTTATTCATAGGGTCACATGAATATATATCTATACAAATTAATTCTACATAAAATATATCGCCCAACATGGATTTCAATTCAATTGATCATTCTCAACATAAACAAAACAAACCCAACATGAATTCAGCAAGAAATCCATAAACTTAAACATAGAAAAGAGATTCTTGGGCTTCATAGATGAAAGGAGTCTATGAATGAACACTATGCATACCTTAGTTCGTGATTTTTTGAAGATTGACGGAGGAAATTCTTGATTTTGAATCTTTTATGAAAAGCCCTTGGTTGTTTCTTGATAGGTTTTTGAGAGAAGAGAGTGTATTTTTGTTGGAAATTGGCTGAATCACATGTTAAAGTGCTTAAATAGGGGTGAGAAATTGACCCTTTTAACTCTAGATGCATCTTGTAATTTCAATTAAAGTTTCCCAAATTGAACCCCTGGCGCCACGCGGTGCTATCGCACCATGTCATTGGAATTTGACAATTGGGAAACTGAGGGATGGCACGTTGTGGAGCCATCGCGCTAAGACAATGGAGAAGGACACTTCTAAATTTGAGCCTTGGCATGATGTACCATAATCGTGGACCACTACTGTAATTTTCCAAATTCCATTTCCTCTAGTGGCACAGTGCACCACTGACTAATATGGCGCTATTTTATAATGAAAACTTGAAAAAGTCGTAACTTCTGACCCGATTATCAGATTTGGGAAAATCTTATATCGATGGAAAGCTTATTGAATTTCTCACATGAAAAAAGTGAAAATATTGAAAATTCCTCATGGAATAACCATCATTCAATTTATAAGATAATACTAGACAATTTTTAGATGAAATTAGCTAGGAAAAGTACAGGCTATTACATATAAAATAATAGCTACCTTTTAAGTATTCAGATGGCGCTTTTTAAGGCTTTATATAGTTGGAAATGTTGTTCCCTAATTGGATTGTTTGATACTTTCAAGATTAGAACCCTTGGTTCTGACTTTCTTCAGGAGTCATTGGATAGTGTCAGGGTTATTATGGACAGGCTGAGGGAATCTCAGAGTAGGAAAAAGGATTATCCAGATTGTAGACTTCCTGCATTGATCTTTGGAGTTGGTGATTAGGTATTTCTCTGGGTATCTCCCATAAAGGTATAGATGAGGTTTGAGAGGAATGGTAAGCTCAGCCCCAGATATATTGGATATTTTTTGAGATTCTTCTCACAATTGGTGAGTTGTCTTATGAGTCTGCCTTACCCCCAAATTTTGGTATTGTCCATCTAATTTTTTTATGATTTTATGTTGCAGCGATATATTTCTGATCCATCTTGCATGTTTAGATGGAATTGAGCCTTGTAGGATGAGCATATTACCTTCATGAAGGAGACAAAGCTTATTTTGGCAAAGGATGTCATGTAGTTGCAGGATGTTAGGTGGTTTATGCACTATAGCGATTCCAACAGTTAAGGTTCAGCGGAGGCACTGCCCAATAGAAGAGGATGAATGGGATATCAAGAGTGATATGCAGACCAAGTATCTTTTCCTATTCAAGGCTTCAGGTACATACTAATCCTTTACTTTGGTGAACGAAAGTTCTTTTAGTAGTGGATATTGTAATGACCCTTTAGGTTATTTTCTGTATTTTTGCATTTCTACCTTTTTATTCCATTTAGAGTCATCCTATAGCTTACACAAGTCATTTATGACTTTCTAGAACTGACAGTTCAATTACTGAGCAGTTTATTTGGTTTTTAGAGCCTATTCCCTATTTTGAATCTTTGTTGGTTCAAATTGGCTATTGGGCATAAACTTCAGTCAAATGACCTCATAGGCTAATTCTGACTGTTCATCTGACACGGCCCAAACCAACGCCTAGTCATGTTGGGTATCTCAAGTCCAACCAGGAAAAAAAAGCCCTAATTCCCACACCCATTAATTGCCCTACACCGCATGTCGGATAAATTCCAAACATATAACAAGAGAAGCAAATAAGTTAACTATAACCATAACCAAACAGTCATAACCAAATATCCAACTGATACCAATCCTAATGCCAATACCAATAAAAATGCTAACACCAATAACAACACCGCCCATGCCCATAGTATTCCAAAAAAGTCTCTAACCAGAATAAAAGAATATTCGGTCGGGACATGCCCCCGATCATAGACAAAACCAAAACCAAGGAAATAAAAATTATATAAAGGAGTCCATAACATGAAATGGAGCCTTTCGGAGTATGGAATATCACCACTTCAATCTAACTCAAAGTTGTTCCCAAGTCCAAGTTACTGTGTAGGAGAAAAAGAAATATGGTTGATCCTACATCGCATGGGAATACAGTGATTTAAGACAGTAAGCGGAGTGAATGCTAGCATGTAACTCAGGGATAAAGATAAAATAATGCCATCATTCAAAACCAATTAAATAACCTTGTGCAATCACATATATACATCTATACCGTGTTGGGATAGGGAATAAAGTTTAGCATGCATTTAAAATCTTAACCTAGATTGTGTAGCTTTAGCATCACAAATCCACCTATAGGCTATATGGGTCCAGTGTTCCCTTGAATAGGACCCATCTTGTGTAGCCGTATGAACTGGAGATATCATAGAAGGTCAGGGATTCTTATGTACCCTTTGATCTCCTTGATTCTTATATAAATGTATAGACTTGGGGGATTCTAATGTACCCCATAAGAATTTGGTCACCAAGACCAAACCTCATGTCGGCAAACATGAGTTTCCAGTGTCCATCCTTTGGATTCACACCTTTATAGCTAGCTATCACAACCCTCATTATTTCCCAATTAAAATATTTAGCACATAACCAAACCACCAATTCCAAGAGTCAATTATTAAGGCATTATAAAGTGGTATTGTCATATCGACTATTGTTTGGAAGTAATGTCATTAGCCAACACCTAGGGGATTCTCATTTACCCCACAAACTTTATTTTTAAAAACACTTGGGGGATTCCCAAGTACCTACAAGGATTTCAAAAGCATACATACCCATTTAACCATCACAAAAGTCACAAGTTTAGAGAAAGTTACCATTATCCAGTTCCACCACCATACCCATGCACCCACAAGTTTAAAACCATGTTTAAAACATAGAAAGCCATAAATAAACCATACAAAACATTATTCAACCATGAACATTCAAAATCCTCAACCTTTATTTTCAAAACCATAACAATACCATGAAGGTGATACATTAAAACATATGTTTCTAGTAAAATAACAATGAGGGAGGAGTAACATGCCTTAAACACCAAGAAGTACAAAGAGAAATCATACTTCAAATTCCCTAATTGATTAACTTTATAAAATTCTAGATTTGTCTTGAACAGAGTGTTTGAGAGATTTTGACAGTGTTTTATTAGGAATGGTGAGTTAATGAAGTCCTAAGGAAGGTTTTAAGTTTTGATATAAAAGGGACTTAAAGTGGGAAATATCTAGAATACTCTCAACTTAGAAGTTGTAAAAAGGCCGATTATGAGTCAACCTATTGACTCGTCACTACATCATACGACTCTTAGCTATGAGTCGTATCCTAGACTGTGAGTTGGACACCCATACAATGTCCTCCTTATGACTCCATGATCCTACTCGTGACCTATCCTCACGGCTCTTAGTGGGCCACTCGTACTCATAATAAAGTAAAGTCACTAAGTTCATAATTTGATTGATGTTTGTCCTAATGACTTGTCACTACCCTTAAAAACTCTTACCACCAAGCCATAACCAAGACAGAAAAACCTAACCACCATCCACTGGACAACTTACAACAAGGGTTGCCAAACCTGCAACCACACCATACGACTTGTATAAAGAGTTTTTAGTAGGACCATAAGCTTAAAGCTTAGAAATGGTCAAAATCTAGGTTGTTTCACAACAGTTCCATAATATCAATTTTAGGCTAGGTGAATCTTAGTCCAAGTCCTAAGGCACCCGCGCTTCTTTCGACCTATTGGTTGAATGTTAAGAAAAATGGAAAATGAATCTGGGACTTACTTTTTGTTTAAAGGACCTTATATGGAAATTTCATTTGCTCCATTGAGTCTAGAACGATGCATTTGATAGGGTAGCATAGTCCTTATGTATATACGGTATTCCAAATACACCTTGACGGGTTGGCGGAGACTTGGAAATTTCCAAGTCTCAGCTCGTGTTGCTGCACTCTCATCCACGAGCCTCTGATCGCCTCTATGATCTACAAGGCACCAACAAATATCTTGTAATAGTCAGTTTTAGGTGCATAAATGACACCCCTATCAAGAAGGAAAGTATCGCGTATGCGATATTGATGTCCCATAAAAGACTTCTACACCCTTGACCTAATATCACTTATATGACAGGCAGGTCGTGTATGTAATACCCGTGTACTTAGAAAGGGTATCAGTACCTTTGTTTTGCCCTTTTTCACCATTTCTCATCTATCTCTAAGATATTTGAAACCTAAAAAGTGGGAGATTATGAGGATAACACTAGTGGGTGATTTCAGAGCTTGGGAAAGGATTAATTACGTAATGCACCTTCAAATTCGTGGTTAGATTTCATTTTTATGGTTTATTTCTCCATTCTTATCTAAAAACCCCAAAATCTTGGTGACTTGATTTTAGCACCAATGTAGCTCAAAATTCACGCATTTTAAGTATAAATGTTCCTTAAGCTTAGAGGGATATTGAGTTGGTTTTACAAATACGCGTTCCATATATGGCCCCACATGGGGTTTTTACGAAATAATAACCCAAAGCATAACAGTTTAGTATGGGTATCATTGTTCTTATTTGGATAGGTAGATTGTGATTTTGATAGCATGGAACCTCGTAAAAGATTCACAAAAGGAGAAATTGGTGATTTAGCAAATTCTTCATCATTATTTCTTGCCCAAGTAGGTTAGGCTTACCTATTCATATACTAAGCTATTTCATTGTATAATTATGATATAATTCACATACGGGATAGGATATAGGTGTCGGAAGTATGAATAAAGATATTTTGGTTAATTGGATCCTAAGGCTATCTTGAAACCCTAGGTGTGGAGTAGTTAGTGTAGTGTAGTAGTTAATTGGATCCCTTAATTGATTAACTTGATTAAACTCTAGTTTTTGCTTGAATAGAGAGTTTGAAAGAGAGTTTGAGAGTGTTTTATTGGCAATGTTGAGTTAATAAAGTCCCAAGGTTGTTTTTAAGTTGGGGTATCAATGGGACTTAAAATGGGAAATGTCCAGAATGCCCTCAACTTAAAAGCTATAAAAAGTCTGTCCTTGATTATGAGTCAACACATTGACACATTACCATATCATACGACTCATATCCATGAGTCATATCCTACATAGTGAGTTGGACACCGATACAGTGTCCTCCTTATGACTCAATGATGATACTCGTGACCTGACTATATGATTTGTATGGTTTAGTACCATCTAAGAAAGAACCCATGGGATTAGACACTGGGAAACATACGACTCAACCCTACCTCTAATAACTTATACTCATGGCTCTTACTGAGCCACTTGTACTCCCAAGTAGAGTCACATCACTAATTTACTGATTTAAAAGAGGTTTGACTAACGACTCATCACCATCCCTAACAAATTGTTCTGGTAAGTCATAACCAAGACAAAAAACCTAACCACCATCCACTAGACACGTTACAACTAGGGTCACCTAACCTACAACCACACCATATGACTCGTATGATGAGTCGTTACTAGTATAGTGAGCTCAAAGCTCAGGATTTTCTAAAGGTAAAAAATTTGGGGTGTTTTAATTCTCCCCTACTTGGATCATTCATCCTCGAATAATGGGACAAGGCATAGACTAGCTCAATCAAACCCCCAAACATCTCTACTGTTATCTTTAACTAAGCTAGAAAATAAATACGCCAAGAAAATAAATCATTTCTTTAACAATGTCTGAAAACAAAGATGTTAAGAATAACACATACCTTACGCTTGATCTTCCAAAGCGGAAAACATGAATGGATACTTGAACTTCATGTCCTTTTTGTCTTCCCAAGTAGCCTCTTCAACCTTGTGGTTTCTCCATAGAACCTTCACCGAAGCTACGTCGTTCATTCACAATCGATGAATTTGCTGACCCAATATTTCAATAGGGACTTCCTCATAGGACAAGAAATCCAAAATACCCATATCCTTAATGGGCACAATTTGTGATAGGTCACCCACACACTTTCTCTGTATAGATACATGGAACACTTGGCGAATGTAGCTCATACTAAAGGGCTACTCCAACTCATATGCAACATTACCTACCTTTCTTAAAACCAAGTACAGACCAACATACCCGACACTGAGCTTTTCTTTTTTCCCAAACCATATCACTCCCTTCATGGGAGGCACCTTCAAGAATAACCTATCCCTAACCTTAAGCTCCATTTTTCCTACGCCTCACATTTGCATAGGACTTTTGGTAACTTTGAGCCTATCTCAAATCTCCTTCACCTTCTTCATAGCTTGGTGAACCAAATCAGAGCCAAACATCTCCACCTCACAAACCTCAAACAAACCAATAGGAGACCTACACCTCTTACCATATAAGGACTCAAACGGAGCCATCCCAATGCTAGAGTGATAGTTCTTATTATATTCCAACTCTATAAAAGGTAAATGTTCAACCTTACTACCACTATATTCAATCACGCAAGCTTGAAGCTTATCCTTTAAAATCTAAATAATCCTTTACACTTTCCTATTCGACTGTGGGTGGAAAGCAGCACTAAGAATAACTTTAGTCCTCAAAATTTCTACAACGACTGCCAAAAGTGCGATGAAAACTACTTACCACAATCCAAGATGATAGAAATAGGAACCCCATGTAACTTCATGATCTTATGAAATATAACCTTGCATGATTATCTAGTGAAAAATTGTCCTTTCTGGCAAGAAATGAGAAGACTTTTCATTCTATCTACAATGACCCACACCGAATCAAACTGATTTTTAGATCGAGGAAAATTAGTAATGAAATCCATGTTGATCACCTCCCACTTCTACAGAGGCAACTTAATGTCTCGATATAATCCTCCAGGCCTCATGTTCTCAACTTTTACCTGTTAGCACACCATGCACTTAGCCATAAAACTAGCATCATCCCGCTTTATATTATTTTACGAATACATCTCCTTAAGATTATTATATATGTTCATTGAACCAGGATGAATAGCGTAACACGACTCGTGCACCTCATCCAAGATCCTCTCTCGCAATCTATCTATATCGGTAACACATAATCTTCCTTTGTAATGCAAGGTGCCATCACCACTAATCTCAAAGGCTATCATATTTTACCCTCTGTCCCACCCTTGATCCTCATCAAGACAGGATCCTATACCAGCTTCTTCTTTATTTTAGTACCAAGAAATAACTGTGCCACCTTCTACACAAATATACCACTATTCTTATAATCTAAGAGATGAACTCTAAGGTTAGCCAAATAGTGTATATCTTTCACCAATTCTCATTTTCCCTCATTCAAATATGCTAGACTCTCCATGGATAACCTACTAAGAGCATCAACAACAACGTTATCTTTACCTAGATGGTAGGGGAGACTCATGTCATAATCTTTTAGTAGCTCAAGCCACCTTCTTTGACTGAGATTAAGTTCTTTCTAAGTAAAAACATATGGTAGGCTCTGATCATTAGAAAAGATATCCACATTGCAATCCATACAGATAGTGACACCATATTCTTAGTGAGGACACCACATCCAATAACTCCAAGTCATAAATCAAATAATTCATTTCATGTATCTTCAACTTTCTAGAGGCATAAGCTATCACCTTTCAATGCTGCATAAAAATGCACCCGATCCCCATACAGGACGCATCATAATAGACCACAAACCCATCAGTTCCCTCAGGCAAAGTCAAGAATGGAGTCAAAGTTAGCATATCCTTCAGCTTCACAAAACTACCCTCACAAGAATCAGACCATAATAAATTTCCCTTTTTCTAAGTTAGCATAGTCAATGGAGCAACTATAGTTGAAAAACTTTCCACAAAACTCCTATAGTATCCAACTAAACACAAGAAGCTCCAAACATCGATCGGAGTGATGGGTCTAAGATACTTCTTAACCACTACAACCTTCTGCGGATCCACTATGATCCCTTCAAAAGAAATAACACGTCATAAAAAAGTGATAGTATTCAACCAAAATTTTTATTTTGAAAATTTGGTAATGCCTCAAATTCCTGAGCTACCTTGGCCATAGGATAATTTCTAAGCATGTGCCTTGGCTAACCACAGTTGAAGCACTTGTCCCTTCTTTCATCATAAAAACCCTGATGTAATCGACCACAAAATATGTAGGGAGCATATGATGGAGCTCCTAATATTGGTAACCCTGTGCCCTATAATTATCGCTACCTTAGAAACGTCGGTCACTAGACAGTTTTGGATTGGGAGAACTAGCCGACGAATAAAACCCAGAATTGCCTCACTTTGTTTTAGACCATATTCTACTATCCCTTCCACTTTATTGTTGACCTCCACCCTTCTCAAAAAATCTAAACCTCTTTCTCTACCTCTCCCCTATCTTTTCCTACTTCTTCTTCTCTTCCTCAACCTGCTTCATATTCACATTCAACTAGGAAATGTACATGTTCTTGTTTAATGAGGCAACCTTACTTTCCAAAATTAAGTCTCGGTATAACGCAAAAGTTAACTTTCTCATCCTAGCCATCATGCTCTAAACAAACTCCAGAGCATTCTGAGATAATGAGTGAAAATCAAGGCATACTCCTTGACTAACATCTTGCCTTGTTTTACGTTGAGAAATACTTCTGCCTTTGCCTCCCTCAACTCTTGAGGAAAGAAGTAGTCTAGAAAAGTATTTTAAAAATTATCCCACAAGGTTGACTCAACATCTTCACCCCTTGACTAGTCCTTTTCCTCATACAATCGACACGACACATCTTTCAATTGATAGGTAGCAAACTCTATGCCCTCCACATTAGTTGCTTGCATTACACAAAAGATCATTTACATCTCATCAAGGAAACTTTATGGATCCTCCTCAACCTTAACAGTTATGGCCTCGGAAGATAGAGTAATAGAAGCACCACACTCAGACTAAGAAACTACCAACTGAGCCAACATATAGATTGACTGACAAAACTCAACATTCATCACGTCAGCATGAGGAGCTCGAGATGGACTAGAGGGGGCAGGTGGAACACTAGAAAGGCAATAAAGAACTGGACCCCTAGACCGGGTCTAGACCTCAAAATTAGGACATACCCCATTAATGTTGTCCTCAGGTGGGACAAAGGAGTTTCCATAAGCTTTAGATCATCTCGGAGGCATAATATGAAAAGGTAAAAAATGGGGATTAGAGAAAATTTAAAGACCTTAGAATCTATAACTCAAAAACATAAGACTATAAATAGAAACATTCCTACATTCCTTGTAGCCTCTCCCTTATGCGTATGGTATATTACAAACCCTTAAAAAGGACTATACTCAACACGACTTTGTGTACACCCAACTGAACATAAACCTACTCTCTTATACCAATCTGATATGACCTAAACTAGGTACCAGTTATGTTGAGTATATGAAGTCTAATAAAAATTGGAGACCACCACTAATTCCCAAACCATTAACTACCATACACCCCATGTTGGATGAATTTTTAACATATAATAAGATTGGACAATAAAAATTTAGAGACAATAACTTAAGTCTATAACCATAACAAAATAGTCATAACCAAATATCCAACTGATATCAATCCCAATGCCAAAAAAATATCAATGCTAACACCAATACCAACACCGCCAATGCCCACAGTATTCCCATAAAATCTTTAACCAGAATCAAAGAATATCCAATCAAGACATGCCCCTGACTATAGCCAAAACTAAAACCAAAAAAATAAAAATAATAGAAAAGAGTCCACAACATAAAATGGAGCCTTCCAGGGTATGGATGTTCATCACTTTAATCTAACTCAAAACTGTCCCTGAATTTACATCACTGATAAAGAGAAATAGAAATATGGCAGACTCCTCCATCACGTGGGGATACAATACCCAAAGACGGTTAGTGGAGTGAAAGTTAGCATGTAACTTAGGGATGAAGATAAAATAATTCTATCACTCAAAACCAATCAAATAACCATATGCAATCACATATTTACATATATATTATATCGGGATAGGGAAGAAGGTTAAGTATGCATTTAAAATCTCAACCTAGATTGTGTATTTTTACCATCATAAATCCAACCACTGTCTATATCAATACTATGTTACCCCTTGAGTAGGCCTAGTGCATGTAGCCTCTCAAACTGAAGATATCATATAACATTGAGGATTCGCATGTACCCTTCGTCCTATATAATACATACATATATCTGTAGACTTAGGAGATTCCTGTGTACCCCACAAACATTTGCTTAGTAAGACCAACCTTTATGTTGGTAAACATGAGTTTCCAGTGTTCATCCTTTATACACACACCTTTATGGCTAGCTATCACAACCCGTATTATTTCCCTATTAACATATTTACGACATAACCAAACCACCAATTCTTGGAGTCAATTATTAAGAAATTATAAAGTGGTATTGTCATACCGACTATAGTTTACAAACAATGTCATTAGACAACATGTAAGGGATTCTCATGTACCCCACATACTCCATTATTAAAATCACTTGGGGGATTCCCATGTACCCCACATGATTTTCAAAACCTTCTGTGCCCATTTAATCATCTCAAATATCATAAGTTTAGAAAAAGTTACCATTATCAAGTTCCACCACCATATCCAGACACCCACATGTTCAAAACTATATTTAAAAAATGGAAAACCATAATTAAACCATGAGAAACATTATTCAATCATGAACATTCAAAGCCCTAATCTTTATTTTTAGAACCATAATAATACCATGAAAGCCATACATTAAAACATTTGCTTTTAGCAAAAAATTAGTGAGAGAGGAGTAACATGCCTTTGATACTAAAAAATACAAAGAGAAATCACCCTTGAAATCCCCTAATTGATTAACTTGATGAAACCCTAGTTTTTTCTTAAACAATGAGTTTGAGAGAGAATTTGAGAGTTTTTTATTAGGAATGGTGAGTTAATGATGTCACAAGGAAGTTTTTAAGTCATGGTATCAAAGGGACTTGAAGTGGGAAATATAAAGAATGCCTAAACTTAAAAGCTGTAAAAAGGTTGTCCTCGGTTATAAGTCAACTCATTGACTCATTACCATATCATATTGCTCGTAGCTAAAGTCGTATCCTAGACAGTGAGTTGGACTCGCATACACTGTCCTACTTATGACTCTATAATCTCACTCATGAACTAACGATATGATTCGTATGGTCAAGTCATATCCAAGATAGAACCCAAGTGATTAGATATTAGGTAACGTATGACTCAACCCTACCACTTGTAAACTTTCCTTATGGCTCTTAGTGAGGCACTCGCGCTAAGAGCAGAGTCATGTCACTAAGTTACTTATTTGATTGAGGTTTATCCTAGTAACTCATCACCACCCCTAATGACTCATACCACCAAATAGTAACCAAGAGAAAAAACCCAACCACTATCCACTAGACACCTTATGACTAGGGTTACCTAACCCGCAACCACACCATACGACTTGTATGATGAGTCATTATTAGGATAATAAGCTCAAAGAAAAGGAATTTTGCAAGTGTAAAAAATATGAGGTGCTTCATAACAATTTTGTAATGTTAATTTGAGGCTAGGTGGACCTTAGTCTAAGTCCAAAGGCTCCTTGGTTCATTTCAATCAATTTTTCCAAAGTTAGGAAAAATAGAAAATATATATGGGACCCATTTTTTCCTTGAAGGACCTCAAATGGAAATTTCAACTATGCAATTGAATCTAGAACATTTAATTTGATAGGATAGCATAGTTTAGTTGTGTATGCGGGATTCCGAATAAACCTTAAGGGGTTGGCCAAGACATGGACAGCTGATATTGGTACACTCTCATCCTTAAGAGTCTGATCACTTTTCTGATTTGCAAAGCACCAGAAAATATCTTATAGTAAACATTTATAGTCGCATGATTACATCATTAGCAGGAATTAAAGAATTGCATATGCGATATTGATGTCATGTAAGTAACTTTTGTACCCTTGGCCAAATATGATGTACGTCACTGGCAGGTCGTGTATATTATACTTGTGTACTTGGAAGGGTATAAATACACTCTTTCAGCCCTTTTTTTAATATTTCTCATCAATCTCAAATATATTTAAACCCTAAAAAGTGGGAGATCTTAGGGATAACATTGGTAGGTGATTTTGGAGATTTTGAAAGGATTAATAACGTAATTCTCCTTCAAATTAATGGTAAGATTTTATTTTTTGGTTTATTCCTCCATTCTCATCTAAAAATCCCAAAAACTTAGTGACTAGATTTTAGCACCAATGTTGCTTGAAATTCACCTTTTTTTAGGATAAATGTTCCTTTATCATAGAGGGACATTGTGTTGGTTTTTGAATATGTGTTTCATACATGGGCCCCATGTGGGATTATTATGTAATATGGATCTAAAGCACAAAAGTTTAGTATTTGAATCATTATTCTAATTTTGATGAGTAGATTGTGATTTTCATAGTTTAACCCCTTGTGAAAGCTTCTCAAATGGAGAAATAAGTTATTTAGCAAATTATTGGGGTTTTTTTCAGTGCCCACATAGGTTATGCATTCCAACTAATATTTTAAGCTATCTTATAGTATAATTATGATATAATGTAGATACCAGGTGGGATCTAGGTGTTGGAAGTGTGAATAAGGATATTTGGGTTAATTAGATCCTTAGGCTACCTTGAAGCCTTAATTGCCTAGTTACTCATATTAGGGTTGAATTTTTCTTAATTGCTTATGGAAATTGCCCTAGTTACCTTTTTCTAGGTAGGATTTCCTAAGTTAATCATGTTTGGGGAGGACTTATATTCTAGGGCTAGTTGTTTCTTACTTGGCATCAAGGAATGAACTTAGATACCTTAGTCTAGTCTGGGGTACAAATTGTCTAAGAGAATCTTTAAGGATTAGAAATGGGATCCTCCGGCACACCTTAGGCCAATAATTGTGATAATCTCTTACGATACTTTGCCTAAAATATACTCTTATTGATGGTGGGTTTTGAACTTGAGGAAGTTTAATATAGTTATTGTACATGTTAGTTGGATATTTGGGGATTGATGCTAATTTTGAGTAATGCTAATGATATTGCCCATATATGTGGCTAATGATATAATTTGTAATTGTGATTCATGACTTATGTATGCGATTATAGGTATGACTTTCGAATATGATTAATAACATGTTTTGTTAATATGCTTAATGATATAGATTTTCGTATGATTAAAGATTAATGGCTTATTTGGATGATATGGATTATGTATATTTATAATATGGCTAAAGCTTATATAGATATAATATGGCTTATAGATATGAATTGGCCTAGATACATATAATATGGATCATGGGTGTTATATGGCTCATAATCATAATTCAACTCGTAGATAAAGTATGGTCTATAGATTAAAGGAATGGCTTATGGATATAATATTACTCATGGAGATGATGTGCCATATGGATATGATTAATGGCCTATAGATAAGATGGGTGGCATATATATATGGTTATCAGTATGAATTTTAGACAGGCTTAGTAATATTACCAATGAATGTTAGTATTTATATGGTCTCCAGATATGTCTACTAATATGGCTTATAGACATGATTATGGTTGATACTTAGAGATATGATTCCTTGTCTGGTTTATAATTATTTGTAAAGAGATGGTTTATAGCTGTGATTTATTTGTATTATTTATTCAGTTTAGCTTATTGAAATAGCTCACTAATATGGTCCATTATTGTGGTTATGAATTATGAGTTTTTTTTCAAGTTCAACAATTAGTGATGATATTGATGATATACGTTTTGATTCATGTTTGAAAAAAATTGATTATAATAATGATAATGCTTTTGAGTTCTAATTTGAGTTTAGCATTGAGTATTGTTCATGAGGTAATATGGGAAGGATGGATATTTAGTCATGGTATGAAGGATGGTAAACTTAGGTTATTTGATAATTAGTTTACTTGATCGTATCCTCCAGGCTTATAGGGGCATGTGTTAGCTTATTTACTTTTTGCACTTATTGGCTTATGGGGGGCAATCTTGTAGTTAAAAGGGTGTGATCCCTATGTTATTATTTTGTACACATTTACATGTTTATGTATAATGGTGTTAGATCTTATTTCTAGGTTTTCCACTTTTATCTTGACTTAGTTTATATTATCTTGCATTTTATCATATTTATATCATAATTTATCTCTGTTGGCTGATGATTCCTATTGAGTACCCATGGTTTTGGTACTCATACAACACTTTTGTACCTTTTTGGTGCAAATTTGAGTACTGGTTGCCGCCCCTAATTCATCAATCATATAGAGTTGATTTAGCAGTTTGGGTGATCCCTTGTAGTTGGAGTTACCCATTTTTGTATTATATATTCAGTACTTATAGTGTTTTTGTAGTAGCTCTTGTAATGACATTACTGAGTCTTGGGATATTTGTTGGCTTTTATTTTTCTATTAGATATTTATGACTGGTTCATGATTATTTGAAACTATAACTATTGATTTTTGGATTTTAGGCCATTTTCCACCAACTTAGCCCATTGCATCTAGCTTTGGGCTTTGGTTCGACTGACCTACCGATGGGTTAGAGTAGGTGCCATCATGACTCGCGAATTAGGCCGTGGTAGTTGGTTTTCTTAATCATGACTTGATGTATTTTCTATCATTATTTATACTAGCAATGTTATTATTTGTTGTCATTGGTCAGGGTGTTTCCTTTGAAGATTTCTAAATTGAATTATACATGTTTGACTTTTTTATTTATTTCTAGAGGTTTTTGTATATAGTTATATCCCTCTTATTTTTACATGAATAATGCTTGATTAGTATTACTTCTAGAATGATTGAGTTATGTTGGAGTTGGTAAATCGAATAATTGTAAGCTAGTAGTACGGCGAAAAAACTATAGCTTGTCCTTGGGTGACAACTTAAAAGCTAGTTATAGAATATTTATTATTGAGGGTAGAATAGACTAATATAAGTTCTGGTGGAGAATTAATATTTTAATGAATCCTATAGTTGTCTGTTAGTTAGTGGTTGTACTCTCGATGGTTTATTATTATGTGTTGATCATTGAAGGGTAAAAAAGGGTCATAAGGTAGATGTCCCTGGGGAAAAACATAGTGTAGTAATTGGTGATGTTGTGTTTGTTATAACATTATTTAGGATGTAATAACCTCAATAAAGTTTCCCCTAGAATGAGTTTTGATAAAATCTCAGGCTAGGGTTGATTCTACTGAAAATTCAATGTTGTGTGGCTTAGATATAGTTGGTATCTTAAGGTGTAGTTATTCAAGAAGTTAAGGTTGTATCATTATATATGAGAGACATAGTATCCTATAGAAATTTTTAGAATGTAGTTTGGGTTACTATTTCTTTGGATGTATCATTTAATGTAAATGGATTAGTTTGGGATTTCAAGAATCTAAGTATTGTGTGGTTAAAAGGCAAAACTTGGAAAATTCCTGAGTTTCTACCTTGCCTAAACCTCTATAGCGATGTTTATTTTACTATAGTGATGTCGCTATAACAAAATAATTACTTGTTATAGCGATGTTGCTATAGTGGGGTTGGGCTACTATAGGGGACTCGATGTAGCCATTGTTCAGTTTTCTTTGAATTTAGATGTTACCTTAACATAAACTCTCCAAGTTTCATTCTTAGACCAATAATGGAAATAACTAACACGTTCATAAATGTTTGGACCTTCATCTTCTTTTCTTGAAAAACGTCAAAATGGAGGCCAAGTATAACTATGGTTTAGTTGAGAAACAATGGTAAGTGGAAAATTAAGGTCCATCATGAGCACCTATGAAAGTAGTTGTCTTCTAATTCTAACCTTGTGCTTCTCTTCACGTAATACCAGTTTAGGGACAAATAGATTGTAAATTAGTATCTATTATAACAACAGCATTAATTATTACTGAAAATATCTATGGTAAAGGTACACGAATGTCATTCATCATATGAAGTAGAATCAATTCATAATATCAGAGTTCATTTGATATGTGCTAAGGTCACACAATATATCTAGCACAAAGTTAAGTTGAAAATGTCCTTACTAATTTAGTTTTGATCTAAGTTTAAACCAAGGTCCACTTCAAATAAGACTCCCCCTAAAATATAAGTAGTTAGGGGTTCCAATACCAACCAACTTAAAGATCTCTTAGTCTGCTTTGAAGTGTAATATACTTTGTTATACCGCTTTCTGAGAATGGAGTTGTGACCATTTTAATGAAGACTATCTATCTAAAAGGCCAAGGGTGCCATAACGTGTTTAGGACGCTATAGCATCTTCACTATAGTGATATGCACATATTTATTTTATAACCTTATTTTGATGGGTTTCATCCCCTAAACTTTAAAATTTTATTCCTGAGTCCTAGAGGGGTGATTTTCTCTTGGTTTGGGTGGAAATCCTTTGTTAAGGTAAGATTTTTACTCCTTTTGAACATTGATTAATCTGTTTATCTTCTAGAATTATTAATGGAAAACTTCATATTGTGGTTTAGAACCCTAGGTTTTGAATTTATGGGAAACACTCATGGGTATATATATTTTCACCTAGAATTAATTTTAGATTATGAATAAATTCTTGCTAATATGAAATTATGGTTTAAATATATGAAAGTTGATAGTTGGGGACCATAAATTCAATCTAGATGGGTCTTTTAGCTTTAAAGCTTAATTAATGGTGTTGGGTTGAGCTTAAAAGAACTATTTGATGAATAATTGACCCTTGGGGTAAACTTGTAGATCGTAAATAAGGGTAGAACTAGTGAGGTTAAATTTTCAAGGTAATTTTTTGAAGAGTAGTTTATTAATTATTCTTATAATTAGTATTTGTTAGATGATTAGACTTCTAAAATATGAAGAAGAATGCGTATCATTCATGGTATAGCTTATTTGTTGCAACAACTTGCTGCACCACTATGTTATGATTTATCAATTGTAGACTGTTGTTAATAATCATTTGTATCATAAACATTTGATTGGATAAATGATGCTTAGGCCTATGGGCATAGAGTTTGGAGGGATAAAACATTGATTTAATATTATAAGGATATACGGGTGTGCTATTATGTTAATATATGAATCCTTTATGAGTGTTTTATGTTTGTACGACTCTATGGTGTATTGTAATGTGAATTATGTGAATATAAATGATAATGAGATTTTGTAAGCTCATAATATAGCTATTTAGTGTAATTACCATCAAAGAGTGAACTTTGTATTATGTTTTTTTGAAATATGTTATAATCAGGATTAAAGTTAGTGATTAAATAGGTTGTGGTTTTCTAATTCTAGTGATTTTATACATATTTGCTATTTTTTGTTCTTTAGAGCTATCCTATAGATGCCCTATTGATTCTAAAACATTGAATTTGATATGTTACCATAGTTCGTTTGTGTATTCGGGATTCCAAATGAATATCAAGGAGTTGTTGGAGACTTGGAAAAATTCCAAGACTTCAGCAGGTATTGGTGCAGTTTCTTGAGCGATCCCTTTGTTGCTTAACCTATGGACGCTTAAGCGGCCAATGGACGCTTAAGCGGCCAATGGACACTTAAGCGGCCAATGGTCGCTTAAGACACATGTGCAGAAGTCACCAATGTGGCAAAAGTAGCACTACGCTACTTAATCGATAACTGCTTATGTGATCTAGTATTTGCTTAAGTAATACCTGGTACTAATAAATACCCCACTTAGCCTAATTTTATCCCATTTCTCCCCCCTTTTCCAAGAGAGTAGAACTCTAGAAGGTGGAAAAACTTGGGAGAAACATTAGTAGGTGATTTTGGGGTCTTTGTAAGCTTGAATAACTCATTTTTTCTATAAATTCTTTTTTAGTTTTCATTAATTCCATGGTTAATTTCTTATAATTTCCCCAAAATATCTAAAATATTGGTAGGTTGATTGTAGCATCATTTGAACTTGAAATTTAACCGTTCTTGAGGTTGAATGTTCCTTAAGCATAGGGAGACATATTGTTAGTTTCAAATGTAATTCCGCAAATAGGCCCCACATGGACTTTTACATAATTTTGGACCCAAAACATAAAAGTGCGATATGGGTATCATTATTCTCAGATTGATGAGTAGATTATACTTTTGATAGTGTGGCATTCTGCATAAAGTTCTTAAAAGGGGAAATTGATGATTTAAGATTTTGTTGAGCTTTTCTTTTATGTCCATGTAGGTTAGGTTTACCCTTCTCATAGATTGAGTTAACTCATAGTATATTTATGATATTATGCTAGATATGGGTAGTAATTAGATATTAAATGTATGATTGGTATAATTAGTAATATTTGGACTATTTTGGAATCATAAATTATACGTAATTGGCTTAGTTGTCTAAGTTTAGCTAAATTTCTATCTTAGAGATTATTGAGTCTTATTTAACACCTTGAAGTAAAATTAGATATCTTATCCTAGTCCAGGGTAGAAATTTTCCTTAGAATAAATTTTGGAAATTTGGAGTGGGCCTCCTAGCCCATTGTAGGCCAACATTCTTATTAGTTCCTTGTAGACATATTGGGCGTATTATATTTTTAAATTTCTTACTTTAGAATTAAAAAAATTATATTCTTGATGTTTATGCTAGTTTGGTACTAGGGAGTTGGTTCTAATTTTGTATAAAGTCCGGTGATTTATTCATATTGAGTTTTGGTTCAAGTCTAAAATTGATGTTGATATTAATGACAAGAGTTTTGGTTAAATTCTGGGGAATGATGATGATGATGATATGACTTTTCGTTCAAGTCCGACATTGAGAGGTTATTTATGGTATGTTGTGGAACAAATGAATTCATGGTTATGGGTTGATGTTTGGTTAATTTATAGAATCATAATTATTTACTTTCTTGATTGCACCTCTAGGTTTATGGAGTCCTACATTAGGTTATTTACTTTTTCGCACTTAGTATCTTATGGGGGCCAAACTTGTAGTATTATTTACATTTTCTTTAATAGTATATCTGTTTTGATTATTTATTTTTAATGTTGGGGCTTATATCCAGGTTGTCCCTTTTACCTCAACCTAGCTTATTTATCCCGCATCTTTATTATACTTATATTATGATTTAGCTCAGTCGATCGATGATGCCTACTGAGTACCCATTCATTTTTATAGTCTTACTACACTTCTGTACCCTTTGGTGTAGATCTGAGTATTTGTGTCTACCACTGTTGTTTTGATTGTGCTGAGTTGAATTTGGAAATTGGGTAAGTAAAACATCCTTGGTTTTGAACCTTGTAAATTTCCTGAGCTTTAAGCTCACTAGTCTTTAAATAACTCATCGTACGAGTCATATAATATGGGTACGGGTCAGGTGATCCATCTTATAAGGTATCTAGTGATTGGTGGTTGGGTTTTGTTGTAGGTGTGATTTGGTGGTGACGGATTGTATGATTTGGTGATGGGTTATTAGGTTGATCCTTCACTTAATATGAAACTTAGTAACTTGACTTAGATCTGAGTACGAGTGGGTATCTAAGAGCCGTAAGGATAGGGTACGAGTGGTATAGTTTAGTCATATGTTGTCCAGTTTTAACCCCTATGTATTCTATCTTGGGTACGACAGGACCACATGTAATACCTCATAAGATCCTAAGCTCAGTTCAATTGTAGTTACATTCTTGAGGGGTCCAAGGCTTGAAAATTTCAATAAGTGTTAGGGGAAAAGTCATTTTCAAGACCCCCAAAGTTCATTGATTTTATTTTGGCCTTCTCATCCCTGAGATGTTGGTTTTTGGGTTGATTCATGTTTAGGGAGGTTAATAGGATGTCTCTGGATAGCTTACAGATATTTGAATTAGGTTTGGGACATGTTTGGATTGCTAAAATAGAGATACAATGTGATAAACCCCTTGCGCGTTGCTCTTTCCCATGGTGAGGTGCTACGCGATGCATTGCTCTCGATCCCAGAGTAAGTGATGTGGCGTGTTGCTTTCTCTTATGGAGTAAGAGGCGAGACATGATATTTATTCGCGCATAACTTTTGGATATAAGTGCCTAAGGGGCATTTGAGTCATTTTCCTCAACCCAATTCGTCCTTAACACGATTTGGAACTTTCAAAATGGGCCTTATTTTCACCTTTCACTCAAAACTACTCTCAAGAAACCCTCTTTCCTTCCCAAGAACAAACCCAAGCTCTTTCCCCAATAAAATAATAGTTTAAGATTCTAAGCTGCGAAAACTAGTAGGAATTCAATTGTTGAGGTATGTAGGGTTTTGAACAAGGTAAACCTTTCAACCTTGTGCCAAATTGAATGAGTTTTCAAGTTTAATTGACATGTTTTGAGATAGAATTGATACCTAAATCTTTATGTGTTGAAACTATAGTTGTATCGTGTGATTAAGGAACTAGGGGGCATAAAAGTTATATTTATTCATGTTTCCAACTACAAGTTTGATGCTTTACTTTGAATTTCATTATTTTGATGAGAAATTTCTAGTTTCTCCTAGTTTAATATGTTTTCCTGGACAAATTTTTGTATTATGCTTATATATTTTAATATCCAATGTTTTAGGTCTCTCACTATGATTTCATATTACTATTTTAAGGGTTGCTATTGTGTTTTAAAAAACATTCAGTGCTGGCGGGTTATGAACACCCAATACCTATATGTTTATTTACAATTTTCAAGTTCTAGTTGATCCTTGTGAGTACAGTACCACGTTATGTTAAACCATGAATAATGCTAGTGTTATTCAATTGGGAGTAGGATTTATCACCGAGAGGGAAGTATGGGTTCAGAGAATCCTACTTTTTAGAAACTACGTGCCCCTGTAGGATTTGGGGATTCGCCCCTGAGCATTTTCTCTTGCCCAAATGGGCTCAGTATAGTGATCACTCTAGCTCAGGTTCCACTCCGATTGAAAAAATAGAACAACCCTCCTCAATATGGGTCAGATATTGGACTCTATGGTACTAACCATGGTTTATGTCGGTTATATAATAGCTCCCACAGTTTTAGTAGTATGGGTGGTCTTTTGTCTTTTAGCTTTATTGGACCAAGTAGTCAGTTTTCATTATTTTTTATGTCAATTATATAAATTACATTAGTTGTTTAGATAATGACAGTGTGTTAAATATACTTGATCCTACGTATTAAGCTTTACATGTTCAAAGTGATTTTACTCAATTTTGCATGTATTTTAGTTAGTCCTTACCTCCCATTCTAGTACTTTCCAAGCACTGACCACATACTTTTCTATTGCACTATGTTGTCTTATTACATAATTTCGGATGCTCAGTTTCCCAACCGTTCTTACACAGTTCAGCAGGTTCCCATAGCAGTAGTGGTGAGTCCTCATTTATCAAGGATGTGCTATGTTATTTTTGTTGTTTTCCTTATTTCGTTATGATTCCGTCTATTGGAGTTAGTTAGGGGTTTGTCCCATCAACTCCTTATGATTCTTAAAGACTTTCAGACAATTAGACAGTTATTCAATTTTCAGTTATTGGTAATTGTTTTAAACAAGTAGTTTGGTTTTTAGATATTTGTCTTATATATTTCAGTATTCAAACTGATCGTATCTCATTGGTTTACTTTTTGCATAGGTTGTTTTGTTTTATCTTTATTTCATTCAGTGCTCATAGCAGGTTCCATACCATGGGTTAACTTAGGGTTACTTATGGCCTTAAGCACCGTGTCGCGACTAGGGGGTAGCCTCAAGTCGTGACAAAACTTGGTATCAGAGCCTAAGGTTTTAAAGTGTCCTAGGGTGTTTAAAAGTCACTTTGAGTGGAGTCTTGTGCATGGGTATGAAGCGCGCCACACTTATGGGCAAGAGTCTATGAGACGTTTTAGGAAAGTTTCCCCTCTTTTAGTGTTCATGTCGTGCAAAAGAGTATGAGCTCTATTGAATAACTTTTTCTAACTTTTCCTTAGTTTCATTTACAGATAATGCCTCTTACAAGGAACAACTATATAAGGAACGGGGATCATCCTGCACCATCAACTGTTCAGGAGAATACCCTGAATGACCATTTTTCCCACTCTGAGTTTTGGGCCGCATTCACAACCATAGCCCATTTTCTAGATGTTCAGGATAACTAAAAGGGTGTTGTCCCAGCCAATCCATTTGAAAATATAGCTACAGCTAGGATTCGAGATTTCACTCAAATGAATCCCACTTTGTTTTCTGGATCCAAGATAGAGGAACATCTGCAGAAATTTCTAGACATGGTACGGAAGATGATAGGCATCATGGGTGTTGCTTTAAATGAGAGTGTAGAATTTGTTGAATATCAGTTACAAAGAGTATCTCACACCTTGTTTAAGCAGTGGAAGGGAGATAGAGGCGATGATGCAGGGCCTATGGAGTGGGAGAAGTTTTCCATAACTTTCTTAGATAGGTTTTTCCCACTAGAGTTAAGGCAAGCTAAGGTTGAAGAGTTCATTAACTTGAAGCAGGAAAGTATGAGCATAAAGGAGTCTCGCTCAATTTCACTAAATTGATGAGGTATGCTTCGACCATGGTGGCTGACAATAGGTCCAAAATGAGTAAGATCATATCTGGTGTATCTGATAGTATGGTTAAGAAGTCTAGGATTGCTATGTTTATTAAGGAGTTAGAACTGTCTCAAGCTTTGGTTCATTCTCAACAGATGAAGGAGGAGAAGCTTAATGAGAAAGAGAGAGAGAATAAGATAACCAAAATAGGTAGTTTTAAGTTTTCTCAGCCAAGGTTGAAAAGTGGTAACCATTGTTAGTTCCACCAAAAATTTTTAGCCCCAGATCTATCTTCAGCTAGCATGCCAGTGCCTAAGTTCAGGCAGGACAATTGAGATAAAATGCTAGGCTTTAAGACTCAGGGTAATGTAAATGGTGGTCGTAACAATCTGTTCTACAGGAAATATGGTAAAAAGCATCCGGGTAAGTTTCGAGCAGGCAGGTATGTGTGTTTTGGGTGTGGCAAGCCAGACCATAGGATCAAGAAGTGTCAAGCAGTATTCTCAATGGGAGGTGATTTGCGCCAGCAAGGCCAATCAAATTCTTCAATAATGCTAGTAGGTCGCCTGACTCAGAAGGGTGCCATTTCCAGCATTACTAGTAGGCCTTGCCAAAATAGATTGTATGCCCTCGAGACTCGCCAGTATTTAGGAAGTTCTCCTAGTATTGTTACGGCTATGTTACAAGTCTTCCCTCTTTATGTTAATTCATTGTTAGACCCTAGATATTCACTTTCCTTTGTGACCGGTTACATATGCATAGACTTCAGTATTAATCCAGAAACATTAGTAAAGATTTTCTCAGCGTCTACCCCACTAGATAAGTCCGTTGTATCCAGATGGGTATACAAAAATTTCCCTATCACCATGTCCCAAAAAGGTATCTCGGTTGATCTGATGGAGTTAGAGATGATTAATTTTGATTCATTCTTGGTATGGATTGGCTCTACTCATGCTATGCCTCAGTTGAACATAGAAATGGAATTGTTTAGTTCCAATTTCCTACTGAGCCAGTTATCGAATGGGGGGGTGGTACTTAAGTGCTTCGGGGTCACATTATTTCATATCTTAAGGTAGGAAAGATGATATCTAAGGAGTGTATTTACCATCTTTTTTGAGTCAAAGACTCAAATTTTGAGACTTCGAGACTTGAGTTTATTTTAGTAGTAAAGGAATTTCCTAATGTATTTCTCGTGGATCTTCTCGGAGTTCAACCTGAAAGGGAAATTGACTTTGGAATAGATCTCCTTCCAGTTACCCAGCCTATGTCTATTCCACCTTATAGAATTTCTCCAACAAAGCTTAAGGAAATGAAGTGGCAGTTGAAGGATCTCTTAGATAAGGGATTCATTAGGCCTAGCATTTCTCCATGAGGTACTCCAGTTCTATTCGTACATAAAAAGACTGTTACCTTAAAATGTGCATTGACAACTGGAAGTTAAATATAGTCAAAATCAAGAACAAGTATCCACTACCAAAAATTGATCACTTATTTGACCAAATTCAGGGTACAAGTTATTTCTCTAAGATAGACCTCAAATTCAGCTATCATCAGCCCATAGTGAGAGAATGTGGCATTCAAAAGTCAGCCTTCAAAACCCAGTATGGTCACTTCAAATTTCTAGTTATTTTTTTTGTACTAACAAATGCCCCTACAGCTTTCATGAACTTGATGAACAGGGTGTTCAAGTAGTATTTGGACATGTTCGTCGTAGTCTTCATTGATGATATCCTTGTCTATTCCTATAGAGAGAATGATCATACATCCAAGCTGAGAGTCGTGTTGCAGACTTTCAGAGATTATTAGTTGTTCACTAAGTCCAGTAAGTGTGAATTTTTGCTAAGATCAGTAGATTTCCTTGGACATATAGTTTCCGGTGATGGCATTTGAGTTGACCCTCAAACAACCAAAGTAGTGTAAAACTACCCTACACCCATCTCTCCATCAGACATTAGGAGTTTCTTAGGTTTGGTTGGCTATTATCGGTGGTTAGTAGAAGTGTTTTCTTCCATTTCCTCACCAATATCCCGATTAACATAGAAGAAGGTAAAATTTTAGTGATCAGATTCTTGTTAGAAGAGTTTTCATGAGTAGAAGACAACTCACTTTCACCCTAATTTTGACTCTACCAGATAGAACAAATAGATTTTTAGTTTACTGTGATTCTTCCAGAGTCTGTCTTTGTTGTGTTTTGATGCAGAGCGGCAAGGTCATATCCATCACCTCTAGACGACTTAAAACCTATGAAAAAAACTATCCTACCCATGATCTTGTGTTGGCAGCAGTCGTGTTTCCCATTAAAATTTTGAGTCAATATCTTTATGGGGTTCATGTTGATGTGTTCAGTAAACATGAGAGTTTACAGTACATGTTCACCTAGAAAGATGTAAATAGTTATCAGAGAAGGTTGTTTGAGTTGTTAAAAGATAATTATATGAGTGTGTTATATCATTCAAGCAAGGCCAATGTAGTGGTACATTCTCTTAGTAGATTGTCTATGGATAGTATTGCTCATGTTGATGATGATAAGAAGAAGCTAGTGAGTGACATTCATTAGTTTGCTAGATTCGGTGTTTGATTGGTAGATTCAGATGAAGGTAGTATATGGGTTCAGAATGGTTCAGAATCTTCATTTGTTGCCGAAGTGAACAAAAAGGAAGATAGGGATCCTAGTTTGGTTTAGTTGAAGGAGGTGGTTAAAGATCAGAAAGTAGAGGTTTTTCCCAAGTGGGTGATAGTGTACTTCGTTGTCAGGATAGGATATGTGTTCTGTGTGTTGATGGTTTGAGATAAAAAATACTTGAAGAAGTGCATGGTGCACGATACTCTATTCACCCAGGAGACACTAAGTTATACCTTGATTCATGGGAAATCTACTAGTAGAATGGTATGAAGAAGGATATTACAGAGTTTGGGGCTAAGTTTTCAAATTTTCGACAAGTTAAAGTTGAGCACCAAAGGCCTAGTGGTGTACTTCAGGAGTTTAGCATCCCTACTTGGAAGTTGGAAGTGGTGAACATGGATTTTATGATAGGATTTCCTTGTATGCGTCGCCACTATAATTCGTTATGGGTTATATGGATAGAATGATCAATTCAGCTTATTTTTTGGCAGTTCATACTTCATACTCAGCTTACAATTATGCCAGATTCAGTGTTTGAGGTGATGAAGAAAGTACAGTTGACTTGAGAGAGGCTGAAGCTAGCCAGAGCCTTCAAAAATCATATGTAGGCATGAGGATAAGGGATCTTGAGTTTGAGGTTGGCGATTTAGACTATTTAAAGATTTTACCTATAAAGGAAGTGAAAAGATTTGGAAATAAAGGGAAACTCAATCCCTTCTGTGTTGGCCCTTACATAATCTTGAACCATTTTGGAAAGGTAGCTTATGAGCTAGAGTTACCTGTAGACTTTGAATCAATAAACTTATTGTTCCATGTTTCCTTGTTAATGAAATGCATTGGTGATTCAACTATTTTTGTTCCTTTAGAAATTATGGATGTTTAGGATAGCCTCTCCTATGAAGAGGTCTCAGTTAAGATCCTTGATCGTTAGATTCATAGGCTAAGGAATAAATAGGTTGTATTAGTTAAAGTTCTTTGGAGGAATCAGTACATTCAGGGATCTACTTGGGAAGCAGAAGCAAATTTATGAACCAAATACCCTCATATTTTCTATGTAAACTCAGATTAATCTTGGGGTAACAATTTTCCTTTGATTTACTCTTTTTATTCTCATTTTCATCTGGATGACCATTCTCATGTCATTGCATGTATTCACGAAATCAGTTCAATTCCTATATCATGTTTTAGACTCAGTTATGTAATCATATTCCATGACATACATGTTCAGCCTATGATCTCAGTTCCAATAGTAATCTTAGTCTAACCAGTGTCATTTGAGGAAGAATATTCCCTAGGGGATATATTGTAATACCACGTAAAATCCCAAGCTCAGTTTAGTTGTAGTTGCATGCTTAAGGGGACCAAGCCTTGGAAATTTTACTGTGTTAGGGATTTAGTCATTTTCATTACCCCTAAACTTTACCAATATTATTTTGGCCTTTCGGACCCCGAGATATTTATTTTTGAGTTGAGCCATGTTTAAGGAGGTTAATAGGATGTCTTGTGAGAGTTTCGGGAAATTCGAAGGAGATTTAGAACGTGTTTGGATAGCTGAAATAGCGAGCCAATGCTATAAGACTGTGGTACCTTTCTCTCTCCCATGGTGAGGTGCTCCACAATGCATTACATTCTTCCACAAAGTAAGTGATGCAATGTATTGCTTTCTCCCACAGAGAGAGAGGTGCATCATATTGCTCTTTCCTGCACAACTTTTAGATTTAAGTGTTGAAGGGGCATTTGAGTCATTTCCCTCAACCCAATTCATCCTTAATATTATTTGGGACATCCAAAAGGGGTATTATTTTCCTCTTTAACTCAAAACTACTCTCAAGAAACCCTTCTGCTTTCCCAAGAACAGACCTAATTTGTTTCCTAAGAAATCAATAGTTCAATCTTCCAAGCCAAGAAAATCTTCAAGAATTCAATTATTGAGGTATGTGGGCTTTTGAACAAGGTTAACCTTTCAACTTTGTGCCCAATTGCATGACTTTTCAAGTTCAATTTACATGTTTTGAGATAGAATTCACACCTAAATCTTAATGTGTTGAAACTATTGATTTATCATATGATTAAGGAACTAAGGGGCATAAAGGTTTTATTTATTCATGTTTACAACTACAAGTTTTATGCTTTACCTTGAATTTCATTTTTTTGATAAGAAATTGCTAGTTTCCCAAAGTTTAATATGTTTTCATGCCCAAATTCATGTATTATTCTTATATATTAAAATGCCTAATATTTTGGGTCTCTCACTATGACCCCATATTACTGTTTTAAGGGTTGCTATTGTGTTTTAAAAAAGTATTCAGTTCTGGCGGGTTATAAACATTCAATACCTATGTGTTTATTTATTATTTTCAAGTTCTAGTTGATCCTTGTCAGTACAGTACCACATTATATTAAACAATGAATAATACTAGTGTCATTTAGTTTGGAGTAGGTTTTAGTTGAGAGGGAAGTATGGGTTTAATGCATCCTACTTCCTAGAAACTATGTCCCCTCGTATAATTTTGGAATTCACCACAGAGTATCTCCCCTTGACCAAAAAGGCTCAGTATAGTGATCACTCCAATTTAGGTTCTACTCCGGTGGAAAGGATGGTATAGCCCTCCTTAATATGGGTCTTATAGTGGACTTCGTGGTACTTACCATGGTTTATATCGGTTATATGATAGCTCCCATAGTTTCACTCAGTATGGGTGGTCTTTATTAGTTTAGCTTTATTGGATTAAGTAGTCAATTTCTAGTATTTTTCAATCAACTATATAGATTGCATCAGTTTCTCAAATAATGAAAGTGTGTAAAATAAACTTAGTCCTACATATTCAGCTTTACATGTTCAAAGTAATTTTACTCAGTTTTGCATATATTTCAGTTAGTCCATACCTCACATACCAGTACATTCCAAGTACTAACCGTATGCTTTTCTATTATGCTATGTTGTCTTACAACATAGGTTTGGATACTCAGTTTCCTAATCGCTCTTGGACAGTTAAATAGGTTCCCACAGTAGTAGTGGTAAGTCCTCATTCATCGAGGATGTCCTATGTTATTTCAGTTGGTTTTTTCATTTAGCTATGATTCTGTCAGTTGTAGTTAGTTGGGGATTTTTCCCATCAACTCACCACGATTCTTAAAGACTTTAAGACAATTAGAAAGTCATTAAATTTTTAGTTATTGTTAAATATTTCTGACAAATAGTTTGATTTTCAGATATGGCATTTATATATTTCAGTATTCAGACTAATTGTATCTTATTGGTTTAATTTTTGCACGTGTTATTTGGATTTATCATCATTTTATTTAGTGCTCATAGGAGGTACCAAACCATGGGTCTGGTTGGGGTCACTTTTGTCCTTAAGCACCGTATCGCAACTAGGGGGAAGCGTAAGGTCGTGACACTCTATGAGTCGTATAGTTTGGGCATGAGTTGGGGTAGTGGATTCATATGGTGGACAATGTGTTGGTGTCCAGCCTTTAATTCTGGTTACGACTAGACTGTACCAGTCATAAGTTGTGGTGACGAATTAGAGGGTCAACTTATATCCAACTACGGTGATTTTACATTTTTAAGTTGGGGTATATTGGACATTTTCCCTCATAACTCATTTTGACCCAATGACATAAAACAAATTTTGGTGCTTCCTTAACATATTATTCAAAATCAAACACTCTTAAAAATCATTTAAAATCTCTCTCAAGAGTTTGGTTCAAGAAAAGGCTAGGGTTTCTTCAAGGCAATAAATGAAGGTTTTAATAGGTGGTTTCTCCTCGTCTTCCTTGGTGTCTAAGGCATTTTACTCCTTCCTCACTGTTAGTTCAACTAAAAGCTCATTTTAGTGAATGGTTTAGATGGTATTATTATGGTATTGTTTTGGTTTTAAAATAGATGCTGGGGGTTTTGTTTGTTTATGATTTGATAATGTTTTCCCATGTTTTACATATGGTTTTCATGTTATAATTATGGCTTGAACATGTGGTTTCATGAGAATGGTCAATTGATACTTGATTTTGGTTTTTGGAAACTATATTCCGTTAACATGTTTGTTAAAATGCCAATGAAAATAATTTTTTCACATTGTTTGACTGTCCTTTAAATATTTGCATTCCATAATATGGTAGTAGAACTTAAATTTGTTCAGATGGTTTTAAATGGATTGGAAAGGCCTCGGTGACCATGGTGAAAAGTCTTCGGTGACCATGGTATTGGTTCAATTGGTCACTTTGAAGTCAAATTGGTTTAATGGCTTTGGTATGGCATAAATGAATAGATTTGTAAGCTCTAACTTTTGTATGACGATACCGATGGTTAATGCCTAATTAAAAAGACTCCTTGGTAAATGATTGGATATGTGTTAATGGTTTTAATTTGGGCTTAAAGAGAGATGTGTTAGAAAAGCCATGGAAGGTGGAGGTCCCGGGGGGACCAACGCTGGAAAATCATGTTTGCCGCTGTGTGGTTATGTCTTGGTGACTGTGTGCATTATGTCACACTTATATTTTGGTAGTTGTACTAGTCATCTTAGATTTTTCTCTAATTCATGCATCTAACATGCATGGGGGGCCTTCCAATGAGGGGAGCTAAACCCATATAGGCTGTGGGTGGTTTTGGGACGACAAACCTACACAACCCAGGTTAAAGTTTTTAAATGCATACTAAACCTGATTCCTTTTCCCAACATGATATGTGTGTATATATATGTATGTATGTGATTATCTATGTTTATTTACTTTGGTTTTGAATAATGGCATTATTTTATCCTTATACCTGAGTACTTGCCAACGTTCATTCTGCTAACCATCTTCAGGCGCTGCATCCCCAAGTGATGCTAGAACCAGCCATACTCCTCCTCCTTCTCGGTGACTTGAATTCAGGAACAACTTTGTATCATACTAAAGTAGTGATCTTAAATACTTTAAAAGAATCCACTTAATGCTATAAACTTTGGTTTTGTCTATGTTAGGGGGCATATCCCAATGAATGTTCTTTGTTTTCATATAGAGACTTTGTGGGACTACTATAGGTAAGGACAATGTTGGTATAGGTGTTAGACTTGGTATTGGTATTGGCATTGGGGTTGACATTGATTGGATATTTGGTTGGATATTTTTTGGTTATGGTTATGGAATCTATTAAATATTTTTCAATTATTATTTTTTTATCTTATTATATGTTTAGAATTAATCCAACATAAAGTATAGAGTGGTTACGATTGGGTATTATGGGTGGTCTCCAATTTCGGTCGGACTTGATATGCTAGATACAACTAGTCCCTGGTTCGAGCTATGTCAGATTAGTATCATAGCTGTAGGTTTACAGTCAATTGGGAGTTCACAAAGTCGTGTCGAGTAGAGTTTGTTTTAAGGGTGTGTAGCATACCACACACATAAGGCAGTGGCAATAAGGTATTAAGGAATGCTTGTCTTTCTTCGATTATGTTTTGAAGCTGTAGAGTCTAAGGTCCTGAATTTTCCACTAATTCTTATTTGTTCGCTTTTAAGATCATGCCTCCTCATTGATTTGTAGCTCATAGAAACTCCTCTATCCTACTTGAGGATAATATTGATGGGACCCATTCTAATTATTGGTTTCAAACTCAGTCTAGGAGTCTAGTGTCTGATTGCCTTCTTGGAGTTCCATTGGTTCCCTCCAATCCTCTTCAAGCCCCTCAAGCTGAGTTTTGTTTGCCAATTTATATGTTTGCACAGTTTGTAACTTCTAAGACTGAGTGTGCTACTTCTGTTACTCTATCTTCTGATTCAACAAAGGTTGGACAGTTCAAAAGGTTAAATCCTCTAACCTTTATTGGTGTTAAGGTAGTAGAAGATCCTTTGGGTTTTCTAGATGATATGGAAAAGATCTTCTGTGTAATGCATGCCACGAATATGGATGGCATGGATTTTTTTGAGTACCAGCTGACAGATGTGGTGTACAATTGGTATAAGAAATAATATCAAGCAAGGGGTGATGATGTTGAGTCATCTTTATGAGAGGATTTGTATAATGATTTACTTAACAGTTTCTTTCCTCAAGGGCTGAGGAAAGAAAAGGTAGAAGAGTTTGTTAATTTAAGGCAAGATATGATGTTGGTCAAGGAGTATGCCTTGAAATTTCACCAGTTATCTAGATATGCTTTGGAGTTAGCTTCTAGCATGAGGGATAGAATGAGAAAGTTTGCTTCTGGGTTTTCTAGAGACTTGATTTTGGAGATTAAGGCTGCCTTGTTGAACAAGGACATAGATATCTCTAAGTTGGTTGTATACATAAAACAGGAGAGAAAGAGAAGAGGATATAGGTTGAGATAGTAGAGAGGCAGGGCAAGAAGTTTAGATATTTTGAGTAGGGTAGTAGTAAATAATAGAGTGGTAGGGATTGTAAGAAGTGGCCCAAAAAGTAGTGGGGCAATGCTGGGCCTTACTCGACGGCTAGTGCTCCCTTTCCAAAGTCATCGGGTGAAAGGAGTTTCTATTGTGGCGATAATTATAGGGAATAGTGTGCCAAATCTCAGGCTAGTAGGGCCTAGTTATCTCCATCATATCCTTCGTACAGATTTTATGGTAGATTACATCAGGGTTTTTGTGATGTATGAAGGGATAAGTGCTTTAGTTGTGGCCAGCAAGCCCACATAATTAAGAACTATCCCATGGCCAAGGTTGCTTCAGTGGTGATCAAGCTTCTGGTTGCCTCTTTATCTGCTTAGCAATAAAGGGTGCACCTTCTAGTTTTGGCATTGGTCGGAACCATCTATACGCTTTCACTACTCGCCAGGATTCCGGGGTACCACCTGATATTGTGACTCGTATGTTGAAACTCTTTTCTCATGATTTATACTATTTACTTGATCCAAGGTCTATTTTATTTTATGTGACCACATTTATGGATGTGCATTTTGGTTTCGGTCCTTAGTGTGTTTCGAACCCCTTTTTTATTTCTACCCCAGTGGGTGATTCTGTGGTAGCTACTATAGTTTGTAGGGGTTGTGTGGTATCTATGGGTGGTTAGGAAACTTTGGTGGATCTGTTAGAATTAGACATGGTTTATTTTGATGTCATATTAGGGATGGATTGGGTGCACTCACGCTATACTTTTTTAGATTGTTGTACTTATAAGGTTAGAGGGAAGTTCCCTAGCTCCTAATGGGAATTTCATATCGTATATTAGACCTCAGAGATTAATCTCTATGGGGTGTCTCAATCATCTAGTCTGGGTTAAAATTTTAACTTGGAGGGTACTTCTTTGCATTCTGAACCAGTAGTAAATATATTTGTTGAGGTCTTCCCTGATGATCTTCTTGGTGTTCCTCCTGATAGAGAGATTAAGTTTGGGATTTATCTCATTTCAGACACTCATCCAATCTCTATTCCCCCCTATAGAATGGCTCCAACGTAGTTGAAAGAACTAAAGAAGCAACTCAAAGATATTTTAGATAATGGTTTTATCTATCCTAATGTGTCATCATGGGGTGTATCGATGTTATATGTGCGTAAGAAAGATGGTTCCCTTAAGATGTGCATTGATTACTGATAGTTGAATAAGGTAATGACAAAGAATAAGTATCATCTTCCAAGGTTAGATAATTTGTATGATCAGCAGCAGGGTGATAAATTTATCTCCAAGGTTGATCTTCGATTCTGGTTTCATCAGTTAAGGATAAGAGAGACAAATTTCCCTAATACTGATTTTCGTACTCAGTATGGGCATTTTGAGTTTTCGGTTGTCTTTTGGATTGACCAATGCCTCAACGACATTCATGAATTTGATGAATAGGGTCTTTCATCAGTTTCTATATTTATTCATCATAGTGTTCATTAAGGATATTTTTGTGTACTCTAAGACCGAGGTGGATGATGTTGATCACCTTCAAATTGTATTGCAGACCCTGAAAAAAGAGAAGTTGTATGCAAGTTTTCAAAATATGAATTCTGGTTGAACACTATCACTTTTTTGGGTCATGTTATTTCTAGTGAAGGGATCATGGTGGATTCGTAGAAATTGACATGGTTAAGAAGTGTCCAATATCCACAACTCCAATTCATATTCAGATCTTCTTGCGTTTAGCTGGCTACTACATGAGGTTTGTGGAGAGTTTTTATTCTACAGCTTCCCCATTGACTAAGTTGATTAAGAAAAAGGTAAACTTCTTGTTGTTTGATGCTTCTGAGGGTTGTTTTGAAAGCTAATGGAGAAGCTAACTTCAGCTTCGGTCTTTACTTCGCATGAAGGAATTGATGAATTTGTGGTATATTATGATGCATCTCATGTGGGGCTTAGTTGATTTTTATGTATCAGTGAAAAATGATAGCTTACTCCTCTAGATATTTGGAGGTGCATGAGAAGAATTATCCAACTCATGATTTAGAATTGTTAGTTGTGGTATTTATATTGAAAATATAGTGTCACTATTTATATGGATTGCATGCGGATATCTTTTTGGATCATAAGAGCCTACATTATGTGTTTACTTAGAAAGAGGTCAACTTCAGGCAAAGAAGATGGCTTGAGCATCTCAAGGACTATACATGAGTCCTTACTACCATCCAGGTAAATCTAATATGGTTTTTGATTCTCTTAGAAGGTTATCCATGGGGAGTCTAACTCATATGGATAAGGAAAAGTGTGAGTTGGTGAAGGATATTAACCATTTGGCTAACCTTGGAATTCACTGCTTTGATTCAAGAAGGGTGGGGTATTTGTGCAAGAAGTGGTGTAGTCATCTCTTGGTGCTGAAATCAAGAAGATACAAATATTAGATCACGTTTTGATAAGGATAAAGGGTGATATAGATGGGCAGAAAATGATGGCCTTTGAAATTAGCGGTGATGGTACCATATACCTTGCAATACCAAAGGAGGTTATGTGTTCCTGATATTGATGGTTTACGAGAGATAATCTTGGCTAAGGTGCATGAATAATTCTATATTGTTCATCCTAGTTTGACAAAAATGTATCATGAACTTAAGAAGATATATTGGTGGAATAATATAAAGAGGGATGTGGCTAGTTTTGTGGCTATATTCATGGTGTGCCAACAAGTTAAAGTTGAGAAAATGAAGCCTAGAGGATTATATCAAGAGATTGAGTTACCTGTGTTGAAATGGGAAGTGATCAATATGTATTTAGTTACTTGTCTTCCTCGGTCTCTGAATAAGTTTGATTTGGTTTGGTTCACCGTAGATAGGATGACAAAGTTGGCTCAATTCTTTCTAGTGAGGACTAATATTTGGGCAGAGGATTACACAAGGTTATACCTCCAAGAAATTATGAAGTTGCATGGGATTCCTATTTCTATCATCTTTCATCACGGCACACAGTTTTCATTAAACTTTTAACAGTCATTTCAGAAAAGGTTGGGGACTAAGGTGAGTCTGAGTACTACTTTTCACCCATAGTTGGATGAGCATGCAAAAAGGACTATTCAAATATTAAATGATATGCTTTGGCTTACGTGATTAACTATGGTGGTTGTTGGCTAGAGCATTTTCTTCTTATATAGTTTGCTTAAAATAATAGCTACCACTCTTGCATTGGGATGGCTCAATTTGAGGCATTGTATGGTAGGAGATGTAGGTTTCTAATTGGATAGTTCAAGGTTTATGAGGCGGATGTGTTTGATCTGAATTTGGTTCATGAATCCATGGAGAAGGAAGTTGGTGTTTGAGGTTATGGATAGGGTATGTTTTAAGGTATCTCTTATGAATAGAATGATGAGGTTTATGAAGAAATGAAAGCTCACTCCCCGATATATTGGTTTGGGCATTATTTTGATAAGGGTTGGCAATGTTGTGAATGGGTTGGAATTGCCTTCTAGTTTGAGCTCTATTCACCCGGTGTTTGAAGTTTCTATGTTCAAGAAGTGTATGTGTGATCTATGGTAAACTGTTCATATTAAGGATATTGGTATTTCAGATTCCCTATCTTATGAGGAGATCACGATTGAGATCTTGGATCAACAGGTTTATTTGTTGCGGACCAAGGACATAGACTTAGTAAAGTAACTATAGAGGAACCAAAAAGTGGAATAGGCCACATAGGAAGTTGAAGAGGACATGAAGTCTAAGTATCTGTTTCTATTTTCCACTCTTGAAATTCATGCATAAGGTTTGTGTTCTGCTTAACATCCTTGTTTTCTAACTTAGTTAAAGGAAAGAGTGATTTCTTTGCATCTTTGTTTTCTTACTTAGTTAAAGGTAAGAATAGAGGTGTGTGGAGTTCAAATTGTGCTTGTATTACCTTGTTCCATTTTTCGAGAATGAATGATCTAAGTGGGGTAGAATTAAACCACCATGGATTTTGGACCTTGTAAATTTCTTGATTTTTAAGCTCACTATTCTTGTAATGACATCATATGAATGGTATCATATGTGTATAGGTCTGGTAACCCAACTTGTAAGGATTCTAGTGAGTGGGGGTTGGGTTTTAGCTGTGGGTATAGTTTGGTAGTGATGGGTTGTATGGTTTGGTGATGGGTTGTTAGGTGGATCCTTTACTTTATCTAAAACTTAGTAACTTGACTTGACTTTGAGTACGAGTGGATCACTAAGAGATTTGAGGTTAGGGTACGAGATATATAGTCTAGTCGTATGTTGTCCAGTGTCAACCCTTTTGTATTCTGTCTTTGGTACGAGTGGACCATACTAGTCATAAGGTCTGGTTATGAGTTAGAGCAGTGGATTCATATAGTAGATAGTGTGTGCGTGTCCATCCTTTTCTTCTGGTTATGATTGGATGGTACCAGTCGTAAGTTGTGGGGAAGGATTGGAGGGTCAACTCATATCCACCTGTGGTGATTTTACAGTTTTAAGTTGGGGTATTCTGGACATTTCCCCTCTTAACTCCTTTTAACCCCACAACATAAAACCTGCTCATGGACTTCATTAACCTATTATTCTAAATCAAACACTCTAAAAAATTGCTTAAAATCTCTCTCAAGCTCTTAGTTTATGAAAAGGCTAGGGTTTCTTCAAGGCAATAAATTATGGATTTAAAGGGTGGTTTCTCTTTATCTTCCTTAGTTTCTAAGGCATGTTACACCTCCATCATTGTTAGCTCAACTAAAAAAATGTTTTAATGAATGGTTTACATAGTATTATTGTGGTACTGTTTTGGTATTGAAATAGATGCTGGGGGTTTTGGTTGCTTATGGTTGGATAATGTTTTACCATGTTTTGCTTATGGATTTTCATGTTATAATTATGGTTTCAACATGTAGTCAAATGGGAATGGTCAATTGATACTTGGTATTGGTTTTTTGAAACTATATACCCTCAACATATTTGGTAAAATGCCAATGAGAATGATTTTGTCACATAGTTTGACTATCCTTTAAAACTTTGTATTTCATAATATGGTATTTCCCTTAATATTTAATTGTTTTAAATGGATTGGAAAGGCCTTGGTGGCCATGGTATTAGTTCAATTGGAAACGTTGAAGTCAAATTGGTTTATGGCTTTGGTATGGCATAAATGGATAGACGTGCAAGCTCTACTTTTGTTATGACGATACCAATGGTTAACGCCTAATTAAAAAGACTCCATGGTAAATGGCTTGTTATGTGTGAATGGTTTTAATATAGGCTTAAAGAGGGATATGTTAGTAAAGTTATGGAAGGTTAAGGTCTTGGGGGGACCAAAGCTGAAAACTCATGTTTGCCGATGTGAGGTTTGGTCTTGGTGATCCTGTGAATTATGTCTTACTTATGTTTGGGAGATGTACTAGTCATCTTAGGTTTTTGTCCAGTTTATGCAAATTAGACATATTGGGGCCCTTTCAGCAGGTGGAGCTAAACCCATATGACCCATGGGTTATTTTAGGATGGCAAAGATACACAACCTAGGTTAAAGGTTTTAAATGCATGGTAAACCCGATTCCCTTTCCCGACATGATTGTCTATATATATGTGTGTGTCTGTGTGTGATGACATATGGTTATTTACTTTTGTTCTGAATAATGGCATTATTTTATACTTATTCCTTGGTACATGCTAGCGTTCATTCCAATAACTATCTTCGGGCATTGTATCCCCACGTAATGCCGTAACCGACCATACTACTCCTGCTCAGTGACTTGTATTTGGGGACAACTTTATGTGATACTAAAGTGGTGAGCTTCCATACTCCAAAAGACTCCATTTCACGCTATGGACTTCTTTCATTTATCTTTGTTTCTTGGACTTTAGTTTTATCTATGTTCGGGGGTATGTCCCGATCAGATGTTCTTTATTTTTGGATAGAGTCTTTGTTGGACTACTATGGGAATGGGTGGTGTCAGTATGGGTGTCAGCCTTGGTTTTGGTTTTGGCATTGGGGTTAACATTGGTTGGATATTATGTTTGATATTTGGTTGGTTATTCCTATGGACTCTATTAAATGTTTTTCTATTATTGTTGCCTTGTCTTGTTATATGTTCGAAATTCATCCGACATAGGGTACAGGGCCACTACAGTTGGGTATTGGTGGTGGTCTCTGGTTTCGGATGGAGATAAGACGCCCAACATGACTCGGCCCTCATTCTTTTTGTGTCAGTAAGCTCTTGGAGTTGGAGTTTCCCCTTTTTCCTTCTACTATATATGTCTAGTCGTTGACTGTTTGAGACAGATGTATAGTGACTATTAAAGTACTTGTATTTTTTTTGCTAGTGGCTCTTGTACAGAAACTACTAAGTTGTGGGATGGTTATTGATTCTTTATCTATGTTTCAGACTATTATTATCACATGATTATTATTATAAGTCTTGTAATTTTTTGGTTTTTATTCCTTTTTCTATCGATTAGCCCATTGCTTACATCTCTAGGCTACGGTTTGGCTTACTTACTGGTAAGGTAAAGTAAGTGACATCATCACTCATAAATCGGGTTATGACAAATTGGAGCCTAGGTTCTCCAGTGTTGTTGGTACAAGATTAAGTGTCTAGTAGAGTCCCATGGATTGGAACAATGACATCCATTTCTTATCTTTAGGAGGCTATAGGACATTCTTTGGAGTTCTTCACTCATTTTGTGCTATGAACCTAAGTTTATTTCTAAGGATTTCTTTGATTTCACTCTTTCATAGATTACCAGGACATGTGCTACTGCTATACGAGATGAGGGTCTTGAGTCTGAGCCTAGGGATCTTATCATTGTTCATGCAGAACCTAGAGGTCGACATCCTAAGTATGTATCCCCAATCAGGGGACAAGATAGAGGGCCTTTACTAAACCCTGTTCGCCATCGATCCATAGATACTTCCCCCCTATTAAGTGGTGCACTAAGGACCAACCCGGGTTTCACTGGGGTTTATTTCTTCTTCAGTACTCAGGGATGTGTTGGTTCAGATCTTAGGATCAGTTAGTGGTACACCTCCTGATGGTGCACAGTCTACGGATCAGACTGGTATTAAGGCAGGGGCACAACCTTTAGCTATGGCATGTAGAGTTGAGGTCCCTCCTACACTGGCAGTTGCTCAACCAATGGCTTTAAAGTATGATGTGTTTATTGAGGAGTAAAATATGATTGGTAAATTCTTAAGATTGGCTTTACCTAGATTTTCTTGTGCACCGAGCGAGGATGATCATGAGTTCCTGATTGCTTGTAAGAATAGGTGCCGTAATTGGGCCTAGTTGAGACTTGTGGTGTGGATTACATTGCTTTTCAGTTAGACTTGGCATCTATACATTGGTGGAGAAGCCATCCTAATTCTAGGATAATTGGATCTCTCTAATTGACATAGACTCAATTCTTTGACATCTCTTTAGAGAAGTGTGTGCCTCGTAGTCTTAGGTATTTTTTAAGAGATAAATTCTAGAGGTTGGCGTAGGGCTCCATGACTGTTGTGGAGTATGAGGCTTATTTTTTTGAGTTGGATAAGCATGTTAGATCTATTATAACTATCGAGTATGAGAGGGTATGGTGCTTTAGTTAGGAATTGAGATTCCTCTTCTCATGTTTACATAGAGTTTGGCTGTTGTTTGTAGGTCTTTCGCTGATTTTTTTATCAGGCTTAGGTTATGGTGGAGATGCATCACAAATCCCAAGGGGTAAGTAATAAGAGGCTATGATATCAGGGTACTTTCAATAGGAGCAGTAGTGGCTTGTAGTTTAGAGATAGTGATTTTTAGGATTGGTACCCTCCTCATCAGTCGTATCAACGTTAGAGTCATTCTAGTAGGCCCATTCAGGATACACTTCAAATTACCGAAGAAGGCAAGTCTAGTTACAATGATCATCCAAGCAAGAGTAGTGGTCATTCTCTAAAGGTTTCATCTTCTAGTTATTCTTGTCGTGGTGTTTTTTCTGGGTTATCTAGACTTACTATTTTCAGTGCAGTGAATCGGACATTTTGTGGTTGCAGGGCCTTTGGCCATTTCTCAAGAGAGTGCCCCAGTGTGGAGCTATTATTGCTTCAGCTCAAAATGTTCCACTGATTTGGATAGTTTCTCCCCCACCTAGAGGTGGTGTGTTGTCATGATCCGAACCAGGGTCTGACTGTGATGGGTATCTCATGTCTAACATGGAGTGGAGATCACTCTCTGCACCTAACCAAATGAAAAACAACACACCCCAATGTTGGATAAATTCAAAATATATAATAAGATAACCTACGATAGTTTAAGAAAATTTTAATGCATGTCTATAACCGACGACAGACTAACACCGCCTAATAACCACAGTAGTCTAAACAAATCCTTCTAAATAATAAACCAAAACTGCATATGACTAAAGTATCGGAACATGCCCCCGATAATTGCTAAAACAAATCTAAATAGTCTGTGACATGACAGAACAAAACATGAAATGTATACTTTCTATGTATGAAAGGTCACTACTTCGATGCCAACTCACGAGATGATCCCGAATAGTAATCACAGGGTAGGAGAAGTAGAAAGATGACTTACTCCTATATTGCGTAAGGATACAACATTCTAAGACAGTTAGCGAGGTGAATGCTAGTATGCAACTCGGGGATAAGGTTAACACAATGACACGATAAACTGTTCAAAACCATTTAAAACCAATGCACAAAATAAATTGCATAACATATTTATATATATATATATATATATATATATCACATGCCGGGATAGGGAACAAGGCTTAAAATGCACTTTACAACTTTAGCCTGGGTTGTGTACCTAAACTGTATTATGTACCCACGGGCTATATGGACCCCAGCTCTCACCCCTGGTTGGGCCCCAGTGCATTTAGCAGTAAAAACCAGAGAATAATCTCATATATATACACGAGGGAATCGAACCTCCCAATAATATACTAGGTGACTTAAGCAACCGATTATCTAATGATTTATGGGTAACTCAAACCTCCCTAATCATGAAATACTAATGAAGGGCACTCGAATCTCCCTGGTCACTTTGACCCCTACATTAGCAAATACATTTTCCAGTATTGGCCACTCAAACCTTCACTTTCACTACTCAGCAACACAACCTCCATTAAAGCCCAATTAAAAAATTTACCACACAATCCCATTCATTGAAAAAGAATACACATTTAGGCATATATTGTTGGTATCTCATACCAACTACACTTGTAAGGTGAAAACAACATGCCAAAACAATTTCCAGTACCTTGGGGAGAGCAACTCCCTTTGTTCATTAATACAAGGTGGGGGAAACATCAACTCCCTTTGTTAATTAAATTATACCATTGTATTTCAAATACCTCTTTATATCATGCAAATGTTCAATACTAGTTCAATTTTACAAATTCTCAAATTTCTAATAATTAAAATCAATTTCACATAATGGGGTTGGGGTCATAACCACATCAAAAGTCATAAGTTTGGGATAATCACAATTCTCTAGATCATTCACCAAACCCATGCACCCATACATTTAAAACCTTGATTAAAGCATGAAAATAATATATAAACGATGAGAAACATTGTTTAATTCATAAATATTCAAAAATCATAAACCCTTGTATCAAAACCATCATAAATATCTCACAACCAATGAGGGAATAGTAATATACATTAAATACTTAGAAAGTTGGAGAGAAATCGACTCTTGAGCCCTTAGATGACAAGCTTGATGAAAGCCTAGATTGACTTTCTTGCAAGAATTTAGAGAGCCTTTTGGAGTGTTTAAGAAGTCACTTTAATTGTTTTTGAGTGCTAATGACACCCTAAAGGTGTTATAAAACATGGATTTTAGTTTGGGTAAGAGGGAAAACATCAAAAATACCCTTAACTTAAACGATAAAAAAGTGTCGCCCTTGACTACATATCAATTAGTGACTCATAGCCTCTTTTTATGACTTATCACAATGAGTCATAATCAAGACAGTCTCTAGGACCCCCACACATTGTTGACCCTACTACTCACTGGAACCACTCGTAATGAGATCTAACGACTCATAAGTTCAAGTTGTAATTAACATAGAACCTAATTGGGTAAGCTGTGGACATCTTATGATTTGTACCCAATGACTTATAACAAGTCTTACGGCTCATGGTGAGCCACTCGTACTCAAAGCAGAACTTCGACACTAAATTTCTAATTTGGTTATAATTCCATCCCAAAGACTCACCATGAGTCTTTATGACATGTACCTTTGAGTTTTATCTAAGATAGAAAATCAAAAACCATTCACTAAAAACCTTACGACTAGGGTCAACTGACCCGTCAAGACACCCTATGGCTCGTAGAGTGAGTCGTATCTAAGAAAGTAAGATTAGAACTCAAAAAATTTTCAAGGGCAAAAAACTTGGGACATTAAATATGCATAGTCGTATAGATGGTCCCCAGGGTGCTCATAAAAGTTCTCACGCTGGTTGGATAAGAGATCGATTAGGAGCCAGGCAGAGTGGTGGGCGTGGTCAGTTGTATTTTGTACCTACTAGACAAAAGCATGAGTCTTTGGATGCTATTATCACAAGTACAATTTTGGTATGCCATCAGCCAGATTTTGTTTATTTAATCCATGATTAACTTATTATATGTATATTCTTATTATGCCTCGCAGTTAAAGTTATCTTATGATTCTTTATATATGTAATTATGTGCATCTAATCTCGTGGTTGATTCTTTAGTAGTGGATCGAGTTTATAGATCATGTGTTATGACTGTTCGAGACTTTGATACTCAGGAAAATCTTATTATATTAGACTTGGTGGATTTTAATGTGATTCTAGGCATGGACTAGTTATCCCATTATCATGTAGTCTTGGATTATTTTTCCAAGACCGTTACCTTAGCCATGCTCGACATACCCCAGTTTTATGGATAAGAGTTATTACCTATAAGCCTACAATTATTATTTCTTTTATTTGGGGTAGGAGACTTATTTTGAGGGGTTACTAGTCGTATTTCTCTTATACTCATGATGTTAGTATGGAGAATCTATTGCTTGCCTCAGTTTCTATAGTTCTTGAGTTTCCTGATATTTTCCAAACCAGCCTACCTGGGATTATTCCTGAGCATGATACTGAGGTTTTTATTGATCTTTAGTTGCGCACCCAACCTATTTCATAGCACCTTACCATATGGCTCTTGTTGAGCTTAAGGAGCTGAATGCTCATCTTTAGGATCTTATTGGTAAGGATTTCATTAGATCGATTGTGCCACCTTAGGGAGCTCCTATTTTTTTTCTTGAATAAGAAAGATAGTTCCTTTCATATATGTATTGATTATATGCAACGTAATAAGGTAATAGTGAAGAATAGGTATCCTATGGCTCTTACTGATGATTTATTTGACTAGCTTCAGGGTGCAGTGATGTTCTCTAATATTGACTTGAGATTTTATTACAATTAGTTGAGGATTTAGGCTTTGAATATCCCAATGAAAAACTTTAGAACCCGTTATGGCCATCATGAGTTCTTAGTGATGTCTTGGGTTAACCAAAGCCCTAACTGAATTTATGGCTTTGATGAACCACATGTGTAGGCATTATTTTGATTCCTTAATGATTGTGTTAATCGAAAACATCCTTATGTACTTGAGAAGTAGGGGGAACATATGCAGTATTTGTGGATTATGCTCCAGACTTTTAGAGATCATAGGCTTCTTACAAATTTCTATAAGTATGAGTTTTTCCTTAAGTCAGTGATATTTTTTAACATGTGGTGTCTGAGGAATGGATTATGGTAGATCCAAAAAATATTGAGGCTATGCGTGATTTAGCCAGATCTATATCTCCATTTTAGGTTCGTAGCTTTATTAGTTTGGATGGTCGCTATAGGTGGTCCGTTCAGAGTTTTGCTACTATTGAAGTGCCAGTGATTCTATTCATTCAGGATGAGGTTCTTTTTCTATGGTCCGAAGAGTGTGAGTCGAGCTTTGGAAGCTCAAAGAAATTCTCACCTCAGTTCATCTTTTGGCTTTTTTTATTGAGGGTGAGGGATTCATCATATATTATGATACTTTAGGTGTTGGTTTTAGTAGGGTTTTGACGCAGTAAAGGCGAGTTATTTCTAATATGCTGAGGCAGCTGAAGGTGCATGAGTGAAACTATCCCACTTATGAATTAGAGTTAGCAACAATAGTGTTTGCACTTAAGATTTGGAGACATTATCTTTATGATGTGCATTGTAAGATCTTTGTGGATCATCGTATTCTCTAACATCTTATTACCAATGAGAGCTTTATTTTGGAAAGTACAGATGGATGGAGTTGCTTACGTATTATGACATCTCTATTTTATATAATCCTGGTAATGCAAATATGGTAGTAGACACCTTAAACCGAAAGTCAGTGAGTATGTGTAGCTTGGTTTCTATCTCTGTGTCTTAAAGGCCATTGGCTCAGGACATCCACTCCTTAGCAAACTTGATCGTGTGACATGATATTTCAAACCTAAGAGGATTCTTGCTTGTGTTGAGGTAAGGTCTTCTTTATTTGAGTAGATTTAGATCGTTAGTTTAAGGATATGAGACTTTACATCATTCTTGATCCAATGTTGAGTGGTGAGTCCAAGAAGGATAGCATAGATTCCTAAGGTATCTTCAGATTTGAGGTTTGAATTTGTGTTTTTAGGGTTGGTGACATGATTCCATTGATTTTTGGTGAGGCTCATAGCTCCAGATATTCTATTCACCCTGGTATAGCAAAGATGTATAGATATTTAAGAAAACATTTTTAGTGGAGTGGTATGAAGATAGATGTGGCATACTTTTTAATTCATTGCCTATATTGTTAGCAGGTGAAGGCCGAGCATTAGAGACCTTATAGCTAGATTCAAAGATTTACTATTCTCGAGTGGAAATGGGTGAGGATTACTATGGACTTGGTTAGTGGTTTACCTTACACCTCCATGGTTCTGATGAAATTTAGGTTATTATTGATTTATTGACCAAATTTGCATATTTCCTTCTTATTCAGATATCTTTCAGTGCCGAAAGATTAACATGTATCTATGTTCATGAGATAGTCCATTTATGTGGTGTGCTTATATCAATCATTTCAAATTGGGGCTAAGTTCTCACTTTTAGTTTTTGGGGAGATTTCCAGAAGGAGTTAGGTACTTAGGTAGATCTTAGTACATCCTTCAATCCTTATACTGATGAGAAATTGGAGCTGACTATCCAGGTTCTTGAGGATATGCTCTGAGCCTGTGTTAAAGATTTTGGAGGTCAGTCGGAGAATCACTTAGCTTTAATAGAGTTCGCATGTAATAATAGCAAACACTAAAGTATTGATATGAATCCTTTTAAGTCTTTGTATGGTAGGTGATGTTGTTCTTTGCTTGGATGGTTTGAGACCTCCGAGATTAGACCCTATGGTAAGGACTTTCTTCTGGAGTTATTGGATAGAGTAAAGGTAATTCAGGATATATTAAGGGCATCTCAGACTAATTTTAAGGCTTATGCAAATCATAGACTTCATACCTTGACAATAGAGTTATTGATTGGGTATTCCTCCAAGTATCACCGATGAAGGGTGTGATGAGGTTCAGAAGGAAAGGTAAGCTCAGCCCCAGATATATTGGAACTTTTGTGATCCTTTACATAGTTGGAGAGGTGGCATTTGAGTTATCCTTACCCCCAGATTGTTCTACTATACATCAAATTTTCCATGTTCTTATGTTGTAACGGTACATTCTAGATACATCTCATGTGCTCAGATGGGACTTGGTTCAGTTGAATGAGCAGTTCACTTTCGTAGAAGAGCAGGTGTTCATATTTGCTAATGAGGTTAGACGGTTGCACACTAGATAGATTATTTTAGTTAAGGTTTATTGGAGGCACAACCTTTTATAGGAGGCTATTTTGGAGATCGAGTGCAATATAAAAACAAATATCCTCACATGTTTGAGGCTTTAGGTACATCCTAATACTTTACTTTTATAGATGAAAGTTCTTTTAGTAGTTGATATTGATAATGCCCCTTCAGGTCATTTTCTATATTTTTTCTCATTTTTATCACTTAGATCTTTCCTATAGCTTCCCTAAGTCATTTATGACTTGCTGGAGTTGACAGTTTAGTTATTAGGTAGTTCATTTGTTTTTTTAGAACCAATTTTCTATTTTGAAGTTCTTATTGGTTAAAATTGGCTACTAGGCAAAACCTTTTGTAAAATGACCTTGAATGCCAATTTTGATAGTTCCAAAAGCTTTAAACACTAATTTTAGGGTAGTGGACCTTTAGTTTGGGTCCCGAGTCTTTTGAACTCATTTCGGGCTATAGGCAAAACATTAAGAAAAATGACTCGTGGGTATAGGACCCACTTTTCATCAAGATGACCTCGGATAGAAATTTTTACTATGCCATTAAGTTTAAAACATAAAATTTTATAGGATAGCATAGTTCATTTGCACATATGGAATCTCGGATGAATTCTAAGAGGTCGGTGGAGACTAGGAAAAATTAATGTCTTCAATTGGTGAGGTGCATTGGCCTAAGTGATGCCTTTATCGCTTAAGCGATGTCAATTTCAGTGGACAAATGTCACTTAAGAGATATGTACAGAAGTCTCAAATTTCGTTAAAGAAGCACTCAGGTGCTTAATCAATGATCATTTAAGCGACCCAATATTCGCTTAAGCTACACCTGGTACTAAATACCCAACTTAGCCTATTTTCAACAATTTCTCACTCTTTTTCAAAAGAGTAGAACCCTAGAAGGTCTGAAAACTAAGGAGAAAGATTAATAGGTGATTTTGAAGTGTTCTTAAGCTTGAATAACTTATTTCTTCTCCAAATTCTGGGTAAGTTTTCATTAAATCCATGGTTAATTTCTCATTATTTCCCCCAAATCTCTAGAATATTGGTGGGGTAACTGTATCACCATTTGAGCTCAAAATTTACCCATTCTTTTGGGTATATTTTCCTTGAGAATATAGGGATGTATTGCCAGTTTCAAAAGTGTTATTTCATAAATAAGCCCCACATAGGACTTTTACATAATTTTAGATCCAAAGAAGAAAAGTGTAATATGGGTATCATCGATCTTGTATTGATGAGTAGATTTTAATTTTTATAGCATAGCTTTTTGTGAAAGCTTCTAGAATGGGAAATCGGTGATTTAGTAGATTTTTTGGGGCTTTTCTTCGGCTTTCGGCTAGGCTTAGTTTACTTTTCTCATAGATTGAGCTAATTCATAGTATATTTATGATATTGTGCTAGAGATTGGATAAGAAATTAGTTTTGGAGGAATGATTGGTATAATTAATATTGTTTGAACTTTTAGACTATTTTGGTATCGTAAATTCGACGTAATTGACTAAGTTGTCCATGTTTAGGTAGAATTTCTAGCTTAGTGGTAATTATGGCTTAATTAATATCTAGAAGTAAATTAGATACCTTAGCCTAGTCTGGAGTTAAAATTTTCCTTAGAATGGATTTCGGGGATTAAAAGTGGGCCCTCTAGCCCAAGTAGGCAAAGATTCTTATTATCTCCTTATGGACTTATTGGGTGTATTATATCCTTTAAATGCTTACTTTAGAGTTGAAGAGATTAGATTCTTTATACTTATGCTAGTTTGGTAATTGGGAATTATTGCTGGTACTTGGGAATTGGTTCTTATTCCTGACCAAGTCCGGTGATTTATTGATATTTAGTTACAATTTAAGTACATAAATTTATTATGATATTGATAACTCCAATTCTAGTTCAAGTACGACGAATGATGATGATGATGATGCTATGAGTTTTTTTAGAGTCTGAAATTGATAGATTATTAATGATGTTTTGTGAAAGGTAAGAATTCATGGTTATGTCTTGATGTTTGATAAATTTATGAAACCCCAGTTATCTACTTTCTTGATTGCAATCTTAAGGCTTATAGAGGACTATGTTGAATTATTTACTTTTCCACAGTTTTTGGCTTATGGGGGCCAGTCTTATAGTATGATTTACACTTTCTTTCATACTATATCAATTTTTATTGTATACTTACAGTGTTGGATCTTATTTCCTAGTTTTTCCTTTGACCTCGACTTAACTTATTTATATCGCATCTTTATTGTAGTTATATTATTATTTATCTCTATCCACCAATGGTTCCTACTAAGTATCTGTGGCTTTGTTGCTTATACTAAACTTTTTGTTCCTTTTAAGTGTTGATCTGAGTATTAATGGCGTCGGCTGATATTTCAATGGTACTAAGTTGAGTTCGGAGATAGGATGAGCTCTTGGAGTTAAAGTTGCCCCTTTTTCATTCTACTATTTATGTCTAGTCTTTCACTATTCAAGATTGTTATATTGACTATTATAGTACATGTATTTCCTTTTCGCTAGTGGCTCTTATACCGACACAACTAGGTTGTGGGATGGTTATTGTTGTTTTATCTATCTTTCAGCCTACTATTATTACTTGATTATTATTGTAAGTCTCTACTTGCAAATTTTATGTTATTTTCTACCAATTAGATCATTACTTATAGCTCTGGGCTACAATTTGGCTTATCTACTGTTGGAATAAAGTAGGTGTCGTCATTACTCATAAATTTGGTCATAACAGGTATAAGGGGGCGATGATTTAATTTAACAGCCTAAGGTCAATTTAGGCTAATGATTAGGAAGTAAAAACTATAAATGTGTATGACTAAAGATAGATTGTAAGTCCAATAGAGTTGAATGATTTATTAATTGAGTATGGCTTTAAGCATAGTAATGAATTAAATGTAAGAGTTTCTAGTTAATAGAGAAACTCCCAATCTCGATACAAATAAAGGGAGATTAAATTAATGAGTGTGTTTATGATTGTTAAATTAGAGTTTAGACTCCATTTTATTGAATGTGCATTCCTACAATGAATATTCAATTTAATGAATATATTTTAGTAATGCTTACTTGAATAAGCCATGGATGTGTATTTGGACATGCTGAAATTAATGAGGCCTGAATTTATGAGTTGTTGGCTTGCCTTAAGGCATGTGGAATTTCATGTGTTGAACAATAATTGTTGTTTACTTGAAATGATTAGATTAATTTAATACCAAGTGTTGGAGTGGTTTTCTACTTTTTTCAATGAATGTTCAAGAAAGTAAATAGTTTGATGATATTCTAAGTGTTAATCACAAATAATGAGGTTATATCAAAGACTAGTGGATTCTACAAGTGTGGTTGTTATTGTTGTTGATATTTGTTTATTATTGTGGGATGCACCAATATATTGATATTTTCACAAAATTATACTCATTATTATGAGATGTAATGTTATTTGAACATCTTCATGAAATTTATACTTATTATTTTGGGTTGTACCAATATTTGATCATCTTTATGAGATTTATACACATTGTATTTGGTTTATTAAAAGAACCAAGATATGTGATCATTTTTACTATTATTGATAATATTGGATTTTGAGTGGTCTGGACTAAAGATATAAAAGAATGGCATATATTTTGTTGTTGTCTACTTAATTGTGTATTTGATACAAGGTATAAATTATTGCTGAGATTGAGCCTTGGTTGTTGTCTTGGTTAATGATTGATAGTCATGTCTTGACTTGGTTAATGTCTTTATTAGTTATGCTTGACTAAATTATTTGGTATTGTTTGAGAAAGGCTAAATGGTAATTATAATTGAGGTAAAGATAGTGTTATGGTGTTCATGGTTGTATAAGATACAAGATAATGGTTAATTGTATCTCTTATTAATGAGGTTAATTGATGTGTAAGTAAAATAGATTGACTTATAATAAAAATTGGGTTCTATAAATGTGAGTCAGGATGGATGACTTTTGTGGTAAAGGTGATGAATTATCAATGAAAATAAGAATAAAAGAAATCTTAGGTAAAACAAGCGATAAAGTTAGCATTACTGGATGAAAGTGATGTGCATTAAATTATTATATAGGTTGTCATGCTTTCTTCATGTGATTTCTATATTATTTTTACATGATCTAATCATGATAGACAGATGATATCTACTAGTACGTGTTATTTGTATGATACTACTCTTGCTATATCTTTTTTAGGGTATAGTCTTGCTGCAGGAATCAATATTTGTTTCATGATTGACATGGATAGTGATCTTCATCAGCTTCTACTCCTCTCCTTCATGGTGGAAGTTGTGTCCAATTTTTATATTTATTTTGTTTAGAAGATCTTGTATCTATCTAAAGTAGGTCCTTAGGGTAGTTTTCATTCTGCATTTAACCTTGGTAAATCTCATATAATAAGGATTGGTATTATGTTATTTCTCCATGACTTTTGTGTATCTTATTTAAAGGTGGTAAAGGGTTCTCCTCTTTTAGTGGATTAATTTAGGCGCCATAACAATTTGATAATTTGGATCGTGATAGTTTCAGATATTTTTTTTCATATCGATGTTATTCTTAGAGGCTTGTACTTGATGTTATACGGTTGAGTATTGACCTCTTTTGGCATGTATTTATTCTTTTATTTACTATTGAGTTTTGAGTTAGCATACTTATCATAGGGGTATGATAGGTGTAATAACGATTGAGTTTTGAGTAGTGAAACAGATGCAAGTGTTTTGTCTACAAAAATGGCAAAGATACTCTTGATAAGTTTGATCAGCGAAACGATGAAGGTATATTTCATAATCATTTATATTCTAATAGGTCTTATCAAATTATTAATAAATATACCTTAAGTATTGAAAAATAGTTTTTGTTTTGATTCTATTAACTATCTGATTGAAAAAGAAAATACTACAAATGATGTACACAATCAAAAATAATAAATCATTCATCGAGAAACAACAACAAAAGAGATAAATGATTTTTTCAAGTTGACTAATTAACAAGGAGAGTTGACTATGAAAAAAATTGAACTCATTTCAAATGAATGGAGAAGTGAGCTTGACTATAGACAAAAATTTACAATTAAAAATTCAAAATATGGAATAAAAGCAAGAGTTTTAAAAAGAAATAAAGAAATATAACTCTCATTTCTCAATTTGAACCCAATAAAGTTGATGAAGCTTTCAAGAATAAAAACTGCATTAAAACTATACAAGAAGAATCGTTAAAAAAAATTATGTATGAAAATTGGTTCTTAAACTAGAAATTGCGTCTATATGGCTAAGAAATAGGTGGACAAAAATAAATTAAACAACTCTAGAGAAGTGGGAAGAAATGAAACTCCACTAGAAACTAAGAATAAGTTGACTATGATGAAATTATTACTCCTATAATCCTATTGAAATCAATTCACATTTTAATTGCATATGCACCTTTTAAACGTTCAATTTTTTTAAATGGATATTAAAAGTACATTTAAATTATTTTTATCAAAGAGGATCTTTATGTTAAACATCTTCCTTATTCTAAAAATTCAAAATTATTTTAAATCTATGTATGATCTTAAGCAAGCTCCTCTAGCTTGATGCGAACATTATGTGGTCATACCTCTTGAAAAATCATGGCTTGTAAAACCTGTTAGCCCCATACTCTCACTATGTGTTTTAATAAAGATAAATTAATAAACAAATATCTTGAAGGATACACCAAATATACAGAAGATCAAAATAGATTTCAGGATATTTAAGGACTCAATCCAAGATATCCAAGAATATCTCACAAAAGGAAGCAAGCATCCAATCACAAGATGACCGGTGCTAAACTTGGAATTGTATCAATCATGGATCACATTGGCTCCCTGAATATAAGGCAGGTGAATCAATCACCACAGAAGAAAAAGGAAAGAACATCATTTTCCCTACACCGACATATCTGATATGAACGTAAATGGTTGTGATAAGAAGTTTGTCGTGTATGGACATATTGTAAAACCACATATTTTTCTAGCTAAGATTAACCATCAGTACATGGTTTATCCTAAATAAATTTTTAAAATACTCAATAATTTTTAGATTTGAGCCTGCCATTGCGTAGGGAATGCATTAGCTTTCAAACGATATAAAATTCGCCTAAATCTGACAACCAAGTAAGAAGTTATGGCGATTTTAAGTTTCAGTCGTTAAACATCGTCATTCAGGCCAGTAGCGCATCGCGGAGTGTGTTATAATAGCACTTTTCAATTTACAGTATTGCTCTATTATATTGGCACGTCGCGTCATAGACCCAGTTCCCAATTGTCCTTTTCTAGTGTTCCAACGCGATACCACTGCATCGTGGTACACTTCCAGTTTGCAACCAAAGTTGCAATGCGATACCACTGCATCGCACCATTGTGTAATTTCTCAGGTATTATTTTCTAGTTATACGGTGTGGTAGCATCGTGTCTCGCCAAGGGTCCAGATCAAGAAAATTTCACGAAAAATTAAAGTTGCGCTCAGGGTTAAAACAGTCTTTTCCCATGATTTTATTCTGCCCAGATGTGGGATTTAAGCCATAAAAACGTGTAAAACCCTTTATTATTCACTTTTCCCCAAAATCAAAAGGTAGATCTCTCTTAAGAAAACAAACCTTAGCTCTCAAGAATCAAGGTCAATCCCAAGAATCTCTCCAAGAACTCCAAGAAACTCTTGAATTAAAGTATGTTAGATGTTTATATAAGCTTTAAGAATTATGATTCATGATTTATATGTATGAAATTGGATTGTGTTCATGTTTTGACATTTATTGAGTTTCAATCCATGACTAATGGTAGATTTCATGATGTGTATAGCATGTATATTGAATTGAGTAATCCCCATCTTATAATCCATGAATTTGCAAGTTGATTGTTGTATCCATGTAAACTCTAAGTGTATTTGATTTAATGAACCAAGTATGCTTCCCATGTGTTTGATAAATTATCTATGAGAATGAAATAATGCTATTATAGCATGCTAACATGTATTTCCCATTCATGTACAAGTTAATGCATTACAAGTTTTTGATGAAATGTCTCTACGAATGAATTGTGACCAAGTGAACATTGTTATGTTATTTAAGATTATGCTTTTCTTTAATTTTCATTCTATCGAGTCCTGGGGTATTTAATACTTGATAATTTAGCTATTACCTAGAGCCAATGTCAGTTATAGAATAGTATCAGTCATGTCATGATCTGTAGTACTCTCAGTCCCTTACATGAATTTAGTAGAACTCAGTCAGTGTCTTTCAGGTTGGAGTAGGATTCAGCACCGAGTGAGCCAAGGATAGGGGCTCACCTACCAGCAGAGGGTGTGATCCTTAGAAGCAATCCTTGCATTACAAAACTATGCCACCAGCGTAGGTTGATTCATCAAACCTCCAAGTTGAGGGTTGATGAGGTGCTCTACCTGCCAGTAGAGGGTACCACTATTCTTGTTTGGGTAACCTTCCTGTAAAGGCTTACTCTTCATCTTGTCTTTATCCATGGTACGTTACTGACACCCTTCCAATTGGGTTTACAGATTGAACCCCTATTAGTTCAGATTGTGGCATGTCGGCTAGATGATTACCTCTCACAGTTTCAATATCAGTCTTAAGAATAGAACTCAGTTCAGTTCTACAGAATCAGGACTATCAGATGCAGTCACTCAGTTATCAGTAATTTATATTATCAATGATCTCAAATTATCAGTATATTCAGCTATCAATTATTAGTTATCAGATTCAGTTACAGTATACTCAGTTACAGTATACACAGTATGTTCAGTAGTTACGAATCCTCCATGTATGCTAATCCAGCTCTTGCATAACATTTAGTCATTTATTATTCATGCATATGGACCCTTGCATTCAGCCTTACCCCATCTAGTATACCAGTACATTCCCACGTACTGACACATATTTTTCTGCACTATGATGTTTCATAGCATTGGTTCAAATTTTTGGGTTCCTAACAATTCTTAGCCAAATTCAGCCAGCAGTAGCAGATTTAGCAGTGAGTCCTTATCTATGGAGGATATGTTTTTGTTTCAGTACTTTAGCTTAGCAGTATTTTAGTAGATGGATTTAGTTGGGGGATTGTCCCATCAACTCTACTTTCAGACAACTTTAGTTAGAGGTTTTCCAAACTAGATTCAGACAGTATTTAAAATTCAGATATTATTATTCATTATTAGTATTTTAGATGTTTGAACCATATGGCATTTCAGCGTATTATTCCATAATTATTTTAGTATTATTGTTCAGTGCTCATAACAGATATCAGTCATGGGTTAGATTATGATCCTTTGGGGTCGTAAGCACCGTGTGATGACTAGGGGTAGTCTCGGGTCGTTACACATATCCTATATTGACATACTATACAGTGGCATTCCTCAATCAAGGAATCAATTCAAATCCTTGATTAGGATGAAATCTCTTAAGTTTCCTTATGAAGAAAAGAAGTCGAAGCAACTAAAGAATATAAAAAAATACTAAAGATAGAAGCACCCACGCAACTTCAAAGAATAATCTCTATGTGTCTCAATCTTAGACTTATAAAGCTTTGTACTTCTTAGTTTACTATAGTTACACAAGAATAAGATCGAGTCAACTTTGTCATACCAATTGAGGCTGTGTCACAAGATTTGAAAAAAAAAAAAATTTTCAAAACTTGTTTACCATAATTGTACTCAGACTCCAATTCGCAAATATCTAAGAAAACTTTGAAACCTAAGGGAACTAGAAATAGGTACCACATTAGTATTTAGAACCAGGATAAATATTCGTGTTCTTATTTCAAATTGCTTATTTACTTGTTTGTTTTTTAAATCTAATCTTCTTTGTGAAGTACATGGATTTGCAAGTAAGTCGACTCTGAAAAATCAATAGTCTACTCAAGGAAGATTTTCAATTCACTCACCCTCTTGAATTTCAATTGGTATCAGAGCATTTTTCACAAATTGTGTTGCTTTACCTCATGGGAGCAAAGATCAAATGGCAAGATATCAAATTCTAGAAACTCTTCTTCAAGATATTCATTCATCCATAAGGCCACCTTATTTCAACGGACAACACTACTCTAATTGGAAGAAAAAATTCAAAATCTCCATCCAATCAATTAACTTCCGAGTAGGGTTGTCATTAAGAAGGGACCGGAACCAATTCCAGGACACAATGAGAAACAAAAAGAAAAAGATAAGGAAAAAGAATTAAGCAGTACCAACAAGTGGATCTTAAAAATTCTGAAGTCACCGAAGAACAACAAGAGGTAATTTAACATAATGCATGATCTATAAGTTTACTTCTTTTTGTAGTGAACGGAGAAAAATACGACAAGATATCAACCTGTGAAACCACAAAAAAATGTGGGACAAACTGACATTAACCGATGAAGGAACTACTAAAGTCAAAAAGTCTAAATTGCTACTTTAGTTAATAAATATAAGTTGTTCAAAATGGAAAAGAATAAAAATGTGGCAATGTTTGCCAGATTCAACAAAATTGTGTGTGAGCTCAAATCAGTAGGGATGATCTATCCACACAGTATGCAAGTCCAGAAGCTTGTAAGAAGCCTACCTAAAGTATAGGAAACCAATGTTGCCATCCTACAAGATGGAAACATCAACAATATGACATATAATGAACTACGAGGTAATCTTATTGCCTATGAACGAAATTATATCAACAAGTACAACAAAGAGGAAAAGAAGAAACCAGTAGCCTTTAATGTTATGTCAACTAAAGAAGAAGATCTACAGTGAAAGAATGAGTATCATAAACCACAGAGTAAGGAAGATCTTAAAACAGAGACAATAGAGACCTAAAGGAGTCAAAATTAATGAATCAACAATAAATGATTATCGATGCTACTACTATAGAAGGCCAGGACACTTCAAATAAAATTGTCCAAAACTAAAAAAACGATCATCCAGACAAAATAAAATCTTTGGGGCTTGGAGCGAAGAAGATGAAATCGAGAAAAAAATGGAAGTAGCTAACATGTGCTTCTTGGCAAAAGGTGAATCAAGCGAGGTAAGACCATACGACTGTCATAACAATAATATCCTTGAATAAAATTTAAGTATGATAACTGATGAGCTTCAAAAAGTTATTGATGAATACAATAAACCTGCTCAAGAAAAGAAAAACATGAAAGCTCGTCTTAAATAAAAATTTGTAGAGGAACACAGAAACTTGAAGAGGAATGAAGAAACTATAAAGTTGAAATTACAGCATGTCAAATCAAAATTGGCGTACTTCAAGAAGAGCTTGATGATGTAAAAATTCAATTGAATGGCATTAAAAATCACCAAGCCACAATTTCATAAGATCAAATTATTTTAAAATAAACTCAAGTTCCTCATGAAGATCATTTAAATTAGACAAAACATCTTTCTTGTTTCAAGGACCTATTTGTTATACCCGTGAACAAAAAGGGAACAAATGACATAGCTATTGGAAAAAGACTAAAGGTGTATGAGATCGGAGGCCTAAAGGAAGTATTTCTAACCCGCAAGGACCCAAGACCTCTTGGGTACCTATAAAAATTAATCTTCTTATTTTGTAGGAATACATTCACAAAAGCTATAAAAAAAGAATGTGTGTGATCGATTGCAGATGTTCCAGACATATGACTAGAAAGAAACAAAATTTTGTTCTCTGAAGAAAATAGAAGGATGATTAGTTAGTTTCAATGATAATAATAAAAGAGACGTCATCAGAATCAGCTCAGTAAAGCTCAACTCCTTATGTGAACTTATTAAAGTGTATCTCATAGTTAGGCTCAAACACAACTTGCTTAGTATAAACTAGTTGTGTGACACAGGATTTGGAGTCTCTTTCAAAGATGAAAGATTCTCCGTCAAACATGATAAAAGAGGCATTTCTCTTATCGGTGAACATGTTGATAATATTTATGTTTTAAATAGTCTTAATTTTGCCACCAACGACACTTTTTTGTGGCACAAAAAGCTTAGGCATGCAAGTATGCATATCATTGAGAAAATCTCTAGACTAGAACTGGTAAAGGTATGAAAAATCTCAAATTTGAAAAGGATCACATCTGTGATGCCTTCCAATTGAGTAAATGGACTCAGACATCATTCAATTGACCAAGATTGCAAGTCTTGATTGGAAAAGATATATTTTCATTATTGTCGATAATTATTCTCATTTTACTTGGGTAATTTTTATCGCCCATAAACATGAGGCTTTCATGAACTTTGAGATCTTTTGTAGAAAAGTGCAAAAATAAATAAGTCACCTATGTTCATAGTTTTCACAGTGGAGGGTTTGAAAATATGGTTTTTGCAGAATACTGTGCTCAGAACGGGTACTCTCAAAACTTCTCATCTCTTCGATCTCCTAAAAAATCGTGTGGCAGAGCAAAAAATTGATTTTTTCAGGAAACTGCAAAAATCATACTACTAGAATGAAATATGCACAATCACTTTTAGGGAGAGTCAATCAGTACAACTTGTCACATCATGAACAAATGCCTCATTAGATCAATTCTAAAGAAGACCCCTTATGAGCTGTGGAGAGAAAAAAAGCCTAATATTAACTACTTTTATCTCTCTGGATACAAGTGCTTCATCCACAATAATGGTAAGAATAACTTAGGAAAATTTGATCCACGGAGTGATGAAGGTATTTTTCTTGGGTACTCTTCCACCAGCATGCCTACAGAGCTTGTAATAAAAGTTCTTTATGTGTTGAAGAATCTATGCATATTGTACTTGATGAAACTAATCACCCTCCTATGAGTTTAAGTATTTTTTAAGAACAGGTAGATGATGTATAATATGGAGCCAATGCAAGAACAACTATAGAACTACCAAAAGACAAGTTGACTACAACTCCTTCAGAGTTGGCTCCCGCATTTAATACGGCCAAAACAAGTATTCTGAGAAATTGGAAAAACAATGCAGCTATCCAAATGATTTTATAATTGAAAATCCAGATGATAAGATGCAGACTAGAGCCTCATTAAGAATGTAAGATTCTATTTCTCTTGTATATCAAATCAAACCTAAGAGAACTGATGAAGTATTAAATATTGAATCTTACGTCGAGGCCATGAAGGATAAATTGGATCAATTTGATAGAAATCAAGTTTGGACTCTAGTTGAGAGACCCAAGAGCTTCTTAGTAATTGGAACTAGTTGGGTCTATTGAAATAAATTAAATGACGAAGGTAAGGTTATTAGGAATAAAGCGAAACTTATAACTCAAGGATACTCCCTACAAGAAGATATTGATTATGATGAAACCTTTTTTCCTGTAGCAAGGTTAGGGTCGATTCGCATTTTGTCAGATTTTGTTGCCTTTAAATTCTTTAAGTTATATCAAATAGACATCAAAAGAACCTTTTAAATGGATTTAGTCATGAAGAAGTTTTCGTGAAACAACCCCTCCGCCCTTTCCCCGCCCCCAGTTTTTAAAAAAATCATCTTATCCAAACTATGTTTTTAAATTATTAAAAGTACTCTAAAGTCTAAAATAAGTAGCCAAGGCTTGGTATGAGAGATTGAATACTTTCTTGTTAAACAATAATTTTCAAAGAGAAAAAATTGACACAACTCTATTTACTCAAATGTTTTACTCTAATCTATTCATTGAGCAAATTTACGTTGATGACATTATTTTTTATGGTCTTAACATCTCCTTGTCTGAGAATTTTCCTAATCTGATGAAAAGAGAATTAGAGATGAGCATTGAGGGTGAACTCACTTTTTTGGGATTAAAAATAAAGCAAACACCCAAAGGTTCTTTTATTAGTCAAGCCAAATACATAAAGGAACATATCAAAAAGTGTCATTTGAAAAAAGGCAAGGCCTATGGAAACCTAACGAGTCTATCCACTAGTCTTGACTCAGATTTATCTAGAAAAGATATTGATGAATAGAAAAACAGATAAATGATTGGATCACTCCTCTACTTGACAACTAGTCGACCAGACATTATGTTCAGTGTGCGTGGCTGTGCAAGGTTCTAGTCGGCTCCTAAAGAGTCTCATTTAACTGCCGTCAAAAGAATTATTCGATATCTCATTGGAACATAGGATATTATACTATAGTACCCTCACTCCTCTCATTTTGATTTAATTTGATATTCAAATGCTAACTTTGCAGGTGATAAGAATGATTGAAAAGCACTAGTGAAACATACAAAATTCTTTATGAGACTTTAATTTCATGTCCTGGCTAGAAGCAAATTTCAGTTGCTTTGTCAACAATGGATGTTGAATACATAGTTGTTGGAAGTTGGGCTACTCAAATTTTATGGATTATGCATCAACTACTTGACTTTAATTTATCATTTGAATCTATGCCTATAATGTGTGACAACACCAGTGCTATTAGTTTGTTAAAATATATTGTGCACCATTCTAGGGATAACCACATTAATATTAAACATCATTTAATTCGAGATCATGTAGAAAATGGTGATTTTTCCTCAACTTTTGTTGATTTTGAAAATCAGTTGGCAGTTATTTTTACTAAATCCAAATTAGAAGAAAGATTTTGTTTCCTTCAAAAAAGAATCGGTATCGTCAACATTAATGACATGTCATATTTTTTATCATCTTTGACCTCTTTATTTTTATTTTTTTATTTTTGTTAAGCATTTTTGAAAAAGAGTCATCATTCCTTTTAGACTTTTTATGCCTCTTTTACCACCTCTCTAAGAATTTATCTTCCCAACACCCTTTTCTACCATCTTTTCAGATCAACCAATCACCTCATTCACTTCACCTTTCTTAACCTGCCCCTCGATTTATTCACTTCTCTTTTATCTATCCATCTCTTCATCTTCTTATCCAACCCTTTTAAAATCCTTTTCCATTATTCACTTTTACCAAATGACCAGAACTCACCCAATGACTAATCTCTCCAAAATCTTTCCTGACCTTCACTCTGATAATCATGTCCTCATCTCTAAATCGTCTAATGGGTCCTCTTTCAACTCTCAGCAGTCAACTGTCACTAAAAAGTCCTCTACCTAAGCCTTATTTCATCTATCAAGAAACCTCGCTCAACTACTTTGGATCCTCTTCCTCTAGAAGAGATGCATAAATTTTGGATAGGCTCACACAAATACAAGTTTACTACCTTCAAGAATCACTCTGTAGTACCCAGATGTGTCATAAATCTCTACTAACTAAAGAAAGCACATTGTAAAGTAAGTTCCTTTTTCAAGTATCGAGATTTATCTCTATTTTTTCTGCCTTTGTGGACTTCTAATGTATTAGGACCCAGTTCACATATTTTATGAAAATATCCATCTCTCTTCTGACAGTGGTGAGTTAGAGACTTTTGTGTTGGGAATAAGATTTATTCTTAATGAATTTCTATTTGAAAAGGTTTTTATTATGAAGTTCTATGTAGCAGTCCCATTTATCAATAGTTCCTAGCCTGAGGATTTTGAAATAAGTTTTAAGGAAGCAAAATAGGTTTTGTCCGAACTGGACACTACGTTATCCATCTTTAGTAAACTATATTTTTGTTTTACGCATCATATTATGGCTCAAATAATTGCCAGCACACTAATCCCCAGAAAAGACCCTCTCTGAAATATAACCTTTCGTGATTTGTTTATTTTATGTTGCTTGGTGAAAAGTACATGTTTAATTAGGCGACTTGATTTCATGAATATATGCTTTAGATATTGTAGGCGCACATGCCTCCGCCAGCCTACCTTATGGACTATTGATTACCGAATACTCTAGTATTACTTTATCGACCTATTTACATACCAAACTATGGAAATACCTGTGGCCTATGATTCAAAGACATTTGCTAATATAGGATATATCTTAGTACACAATGAATGGTGCAAAAGGGACTCGAAAAGAGCAAAATTAGAACTCTCTAAGATAAGCAAGTCTGTTTCTAACCTCATACTTTCTTAGTCAAGAGAAGTAGAGAAACCTAAGGATCATGTGAAAATCATAAAAGAAAGATTGATGCTGCTTCAGGAGCCGGCTTTCAAATTGACACAATTTTGTAAGAATACAAGCATAGATATAAGTAGGGTGAGGATGGATCTTGAAGAACTCAAGAAGGAGGGTTTCAAAGTATTCTCCAATGTTTTCTCATAAGAGGAATCCATTAAAACTGAAGCAACTCCTCCAATAATGACCTTGGTATCTCTGTATAAAACTCCCACTCCTCCTTCTCTAAAAATATTGAGAAATTATATGACCAATTCTGCCACAACATGCATAATACCCTCACATATTTTCTCACCAAATAGTGATTTGATGACTACTATTTAAAAGGGGGTCTGACCCCCCTTTTTTTGGTTTAGGATGATATGACAAACTGTCTGCCATATCTTTTTCCTTTTTCTCTACTTTTTTTGAACAGTTTGACTATTTATCTACTCTATGTATATTTGGTTCTAGTTTCTCCATTTCATTTTTTTCTTCTTTTGATTATCCGAAAAGGGGTAGAAAGCAGGAACATTAGAGGTGCCTTCAAGATAGGTGGAGCAAGTCGATTATAAAAGATAAGAGTCAACTAATGCTACAATCAACAATGTCAGAAAGGTAGGGAGTGCAAGTCAGCTGCAAAAAAAAGAAAAGCCTAGTGATGTTTATCATTTCTCATTATAAAAAAAGAGTAGATTGTTAACCCAACACTTTTACTATATATTTTAGTAAAGAATAGTAAAGAGAAACTAATAAACAAATATCTTGTAGGATACAACAAAGATATAGAAGATCAAAAGAGATTCTGGTATATGGATATCTAAGGAGTCTATCCAATATATCCAAGAATAACTTACAGAAGAAAGCAAGCATCGAATCGAAAGATGACCAGTGCTAAACTTGGAATAGTATCAATTATGGATCCCACTTTCTCCCTAAAATAATGAAGGCAAATAAATCACCACAGAAGCAAAAGAAAAGAAGATCACTTCCCCTACACAGACATATTTGATATGGACGTGTTTGACTGTGATAAGAAGACTACTATTTATGGTTGTATCTGATTTAGACATACTATAAAGTGTTATCCCTTAGTCAAGGAATCAATTAAAATCCTTAATTCAAACAAAATATCTTAGATTTCCTTATGAAGAAAAGAAGCCTCAACATCTAAAGAATATAAAAGAAAAGTACTGAAGATCGAAGCACCCACACAACTTAAAAAGATAATCTCAGTGTGTCTCAATCTCAGTCTCATAAAACTTTATACTTCTTTATTTATAATAGTTACACAAGAATAAGATCAAGTAAACTTTGTCATTCCAATTGAGGTTGTGTCACAAGATCTAAAACATAAAATAAGTTTTTAGAACTTGTTTACCATCATTGTACTCAGACTCCAATTTCAAAAGATATAAGGAAACTTTAAAACCCAAAGGGACTGGTTGTAGGCACCATATTGGTGTTTTGAACTAGGATAAGTTTTCGTGTTCTTATTTCTAACAGCTTATTTACTTATCTATTATTTAAATCTAATCTGGTTTGTGAAGTAAATTATTTTGTAGGTAAGTCGACTGTGAAAGATCAACAGTCGACTCAAGGAAAATTTCTAATTCACCACCCCCTCTTGAATTTCAAAACCATGTATCATTTGATATTTAAATATGATATTGAGATTTTATTTGTAAATTCCATTGATTAAAATTGCAGATAATTTGATAAAATCACTTCAAAAATATAAATTTATTTGGTACAAAATCAATAGAAACTATTGCTAAGCATGTAACAAATTAATGTTTTTGCATGGCCAAGAATGTTTTATCTATTTCAGCTCCTTAATTAATTTTATTGGCTTATTATATGTGTTTTTATCATCTTTCTTGAATGTGCCTTAGTTACCCCTTTTTATATCTTAGTTACAATTTTTCATCATTACTTTGTGTGTCAGTTTTCTGTTGGGTGCTTTCATGTCATATTTTGACTTTTTTCATCATTTTCATTTATATTTGTCGTACGTCTCTTCCTTTTCACATATATTACATCCTTACTTCCTTTAATAACCCATCTCTCATCCCCTCATCATCGAACATATTCATTCAGAAACCTTTTCTTATGGATGTGGCTTAGAAAACCTTCAACGCCTCAGCTTATCAAAGCTCTCACAACAAGGTAAAAGGATAGTGTTTTTCCCCTACTTGTATTGATTATGAAAAATCTTCTACTATTCCTCTTCTATAGTCTCCGACTCCATCTCCCTCAAGTAACTTTACAAAAATATTTAAATTAGAGAAAAAAATTCACTCTTATAATGTAACAATTCTTGTTGTGATTTTATTCTTTTCTGTATTTTGATTATTTTACCTTTTTTCATAGTTGTTATATATAATTTATGAATTATAGAAATGATTAGAATGGTTCTCAAAAAATTTGAGAGCGATTTTAGTAAGTTTGAGGTATTCAGTAGCCTTGTAAGTGATTAGTTTGACTTTGATCAAAATTTTATGATTCCAGCATTGAATGATGATTCTGTCTATTTCATTACATCTAGAAAGTCATTTTTGAGTTCGTAGAATGATTATTTTGGGTTTCTTGTCTTTAGTTTTTGTTTTACGCCTTTAGATGAGAAATTAGTTATAATTAGCCTAAAAGGAGTCCTAAGGGTTAACTTATTGAAAATGAACTTTTTTTGATAAATTTGATTGTTCTATTGAGCCTACATCTTTGAGTACTTTACAATCTTTAGCTAGGTGTCTTAATTTTCCATAATTATAACATTTACATTCTTTTATAGATTTTTTCTGTCTCTATGGTCTTTTATGTTTGTAGTATGTTATATAATATCTTTTTCTTGATTTTTTTATTTATATTGGGATTTCTTATATTTATTATATTTCTTAATAAATTTGGTATCAGAGCTATGTTATTTAAAATTATAGGAGTTGTATGTATTTATTTAAAAATAGAGGAGTTGTATGTATTTATTTAAGGAATGCATATTATGATAGAACTAAAGTTAGAAATCTACCAAAATATTATAAATACTAATGAATAAAATAGACCAATCCCAAAAAAATAAGAAACTAAAACAAATACTATCTGAGAAATGAAGAGAATTAAAAATAAGAAAACAAAAACTATAGTATAATTTAATTGTTGGAGTCTGTCAAAAATCAATAAAAGCACAAAAAGAAGAAATATCATATTTAGAAGCTCTAATAGATAACCTAGAATACATACATCAACATGACTTATATACAATCAAATAGATAAAATGAATTAAGAAGAACTCATAATAGATGGAAAGAACATATGAAAATCACGAAGGGTTAAAATAAGAATAATATTTTCTAATTTAGGAAGAAGATATAAGAAAATAGGTGAACATTTATATTTAATGTTAGAAAAATAAGAATTAAAATTAGAAGATAAACTAACAGCTATGGTAAGAATAGCAAAAGAAAATGAAGAAATAGACAGGAAAAAAGTAATAGAAAAAATAAAACAACAAATTACGGATGAAATACAGAAAATAGAAGAAATAAAAAATAATAGAATTACTGAGTTAGAAAAAGAATTACGAATACTAAAAGATCTATATGAAAAAAGACAAAGAGAAAAAGATGAAAAGGATAAAGAACAGAAACTACTAGATGAAATAAATCAATTTAAAGAAAAATTACAAACAAAAAATGAAGAATTAAAGACCAATGAATTAGAAATAAATACAAATGATACTGAAAAAACAAATGACTATGATTCAGAAGATAGAGAAACATATACAAAAATTTTTGAAAGAATAGAAGATCTAGAAATTAGGGAAAAAGAAGAAGCAGTTAAAAAAGAAAATATAGAAGAAATAAATACTCTTGATAAAAAAAGATGATGAAAACATAATACCTAGTACACCATAAATAAGAAAGCCAAAATATAATTACAAAAATAAGTACAACCCAAAAAATGAATATAGATGGACACCAAAACAAATAATTTATAAAAATTATAACTTCTTAGATTTAGATTGTGTAATAGACACAAATAAGACAATACAATTATGGGTAGGATATATATCAAAACAATTACTAGATAATAGCATAGACACAACAAATACACCACAATAGATAGAAAGAACACTAATAGGAACATTAAAATTATGGCTATCAAATTTAACTGAAGAAAGTAAAAAAGGTACTAAGATTTGACAAAAATACAGAATGAACAACTAAAGCATCACCCATAGAAAAATTAAAAAAATATGAAACGACTATAAGAAATGAATTTAGTAGTATAGAAACAGAAGAAGAACAACAAATATAGAAAAGGATACAAATAGGAATTTAATGTTGAAATTAGCAATATGTAATATATGCTACATAGATGAATATACATGTCTATTCAAAGAATATTATTATAAGGGAAAATATAATGTAGAAGAAAGTAAGGAAATAAGGATATTATATTTTAGCAAACTACCTGAATCATTTAGTTCAAAAATAATAAAAAGATAGGATGAAGCAAAAATAGTAGATACTCTAGGAGCAAGGATAAAATTTTTATAATAATGGTATAGGAATATATGTGAAAAATATAGGGAAGAAATAAAAATGGAAAAAAAATTAACAAAGAATTCTACATGTTGCAAAGATAAAATAGCACCCCAATTTGGATGTGAAGAAAAATACTACAAGAAAAGAAAAAGACATAAGGAATATAATAAATATAAGAAATCCCAATATAAATATAAAAAATCAAGAAAAAGATATTACCTAAAGGACTATAAACATAAAAGACCATATAGAAAGAAGAAATCTATAAAAAAAAATGTAAATGTTATAATTGTGGATAATTAGGACACCTAGCTAAAGATTGTAAATTACCCAAAGATCCAAAAAAGAAACAAATATCAGAAATAAAGATAGAAAATGCAGAATATATGCAAATAGATTATATAGATAATGAATTAGAAAATGAAGATAGTATATATGAAAACTCGAAAAATGAAACAGATAACGAAATAGATAGCGAATTAGATGAATTAAATGACTGAAGAAAGTATACAAATAATAAAAAAGGAAGAATATTTAAATGAAGAAGAAATAGACCAAAAAATTATATTTGATAGTAATATGTTTGAAGAAATAAAAGAAAAAGAATTAGACTTAAGTGTAGAAAAATATTTAAAATACAAACAATAAGGAATATACTTAATAGACGGAAAGAAGAATACTACGTATTAAGCCAAAAAGAACATATAATAGATTGTAGATACGCGAACGGAAAAGCTAGTATACCACTAGTAACAAAAATAATAGTTAATAAAGAAATACAAGATATAAAAAGTAAAGACCCAATAAAATATGTACATTTTGGAGGAACAGAAATATTAATAAAAGCATATTTTAGAGAAGGAATAGATACACCAATAGAACTATATTTAACAGATCATAGGATCGTAAAACCTATAGAAAAAAGCATAATAAGTGCTATAAGAGGGAATCTAATATACCAAAATTTTAAATTTATAATAAGTGCAAATTATTCAGTACCAATAACAGATAAAAGTATAGATAAGTCATTATTACTATATTGGAAAATATCAGGAATAGAATTAACTCCAGGAAGTAAAATATTTACAGCAAGATGTAAAAATTTATATGTATTAACAACAAAACGTAAAATAACTGAATAAAATAAAATAAACAAAATACAAATCGAAAGCCCTTTTGAGCAATTTGTAAAAATCATAGATAATAATGATTATAGCTACCAGAATATAGATATAGAAAAAGATTTAGAAATAGTAAATAAAAGAATAAGAACACCAAAGAGAATATCTTATGAAAAACAAGAAATATTAAAAGAATAGCATATGAGATAACTCCAAACCTAACCTAACTCAATATTATATAATAGGAACAATAGATGAAAAAGAATATTTAATACTAATAAACACAGGACAGGAAGATAATTATATAATGAAATACTAAGTAAAAAACTGAAGAAATTAAAACAAATAATGATAAATATCCAGATTTGCGAAGAAATCTAGTAATTATTAAAAATTTGACTGAAAAAAAATTATAATAGGAGTTAGAAAGATAAAAATTGAATTTAAAGTAAAAGAAGAAACACAAAAAGCAGATATAATATTAGAAATAAAATGGTAGGAACAAGTAAAACCATACAATGTAGAACATACCCAATTAACCATAACGTATAATAAAGAAAAATTGTTAATAAAAAGAGATTTAATATGAAAATATACATACTCATGAAGATAATTGTAGAAGGATATTATAATAGATATTATACGCTAATGATATATACAAGAGCAGAAGCCAATTTATGTAGATATAACTGTTTACTAGAAAGTAAATGGAATAAGTTCAGAACGCCAATAGTTGTTAAAGGATTTAATAATGAAGAAAGTCTAATTAAATATAAAGCTAGGAATGTAAAATTACAAATATGGGATAAAATATTAATAATAGAAGAAATTTATAATTACAAACTAACATCAAAAGATATGTTTTTAGGAATGCCATTTTTAGATAAGCTATATCCACACATAATAACTAAAACACACTGGTGGTTTACACACCATGCAAACAAAAGGTAAGAGCAAACAAAGTTACTAATAAAATAAGAAAGAAAATAGATTTGATAAAAGGAAGTGAAAAAATTACACAAAAATTAGAAAATATAAAAACTACTGAAGACATGATAGAATTACTTATATTCTTTATAAATAAGGAAGAAATAACAATATTTTCAATAGATAAAGTAGAAATAATCAAAAATAAATTAAAACAACTATATAGTGAAGATCCACTAAAAGGATGGAAAAAACATAAAACTACTGTAAAAATTGAACTAATAAATAAAGATAGTATAATAATTCAAAAACTACTAACATACAATTTTGACTATCTAAAAGAATTTGAAATGCATATAAATGAACTATTAGAAAAAATATATATATATATATATATATATATAAAAAAAAGTATTAGTAAACACACTAACTCAACATTTATAGTAAATAAACATAGTGAACAAAAAAGAGGAAAAAGTAGAATGGTTATTCACTATAGAAATTTAAATATAAAAACTATAACATATAATTAGCCAATACCAAACAAAATACTAAAAATAAGACAAATACAATGATATAATTATTTTAGAAAATTTGATTGTAAATCAGGATTTTACCATTTAAAACTAGAAGAAGAATCTAAAAAGCTAACTGTATTTACAGTGCCACAAGGATTTTATAAATGAAATGTGTTACCATTTGGATATAAAAATGCACCAGGTAGGTATCAACATTTTATGGATAATTATTTTAAACAACTACCTAACTGTATAGTGTATACAGACGATATATTACTATATTCAGAAACTAAAGATGAACACCTAAAGTTATTAGAACAATTTACAAATATAATAGACAATTCAGGAATGAGCCCAAGTGAGAAAAAGACAAAAATAATGAAAAACCAGATAGAATTCTTAGGAATACAAATAGATAAAAACAGAGTAAAAATGAAACAACATATAGTACAAAAAAATAATAAATTTAAAATAAGAATTAGATACAAAAAAGAAGTTACAATCATTTTTAGGATTAGTAAACCAGGTAAGAGAAAATATATCAAAAATAGCAGAGAATTTAAAACCATTACAAAAGAAATTAAAAAAGGATGTAGAATATAACTATAGTGAAGAAGGCCAAAAACAAGTGCAAAAAATAAAGACACTTTGTAAAAAACCACCAAAATTACAATTCCCAGATGAAAATTAAAAATTTATATATATAGTAGAAGCAGATGCAAGTGAGCATAGCTATGGAGGAGTACTCAAATACATGTATGAAAACGAAAAAATAGAACATCATTGTAGATATTACTTAGGAACATTTAATGAAACAAAAATAAAATGGGAAATAAATAGGAAAGAATTATGTTCATTATATAAGTGTTTATTAGTATTTGAACCATATATTGTGTATAACAAATTTATTGTACGAACAGATGATACACAGGTACGATGGTGGTTAACTAACAAAATACAAAATTCAGTAACAACAAAAGAAATACGGAGATTGGTATTCAGTATATTGAACTTTACATTTACAGTTGAAATAACTAATACTAACAAAAATGTTATTGCAGATTACATATCAAGACAAAGCTACACAGACTGATATAATAGAAAATGATACACTAGAAGAAATACTTAAAACCCTAACTACGCTTTCAATGAAAGTGGACAGTATGAGCAATGAGGTAGAAAAGCTAAAAACTAATGAAGGTAAACTGAAGTCTAAAGCTACAAGTCAGCCGCATGACTATAAAAATGCAGAGCTATGTCGATCGGAAGACATCAAAAATCCAGAGCTAAAAGGAGACGTTGGGACACTCCATAAAACCCATAATCTTTATCAATCTATGTCTGTAGGTACAAGCAATGGAGTTAGTAGACAAGATTTAAATCTAACCAAGATATTTGACAAACCATCTAAACCAAAAATACCAAAAGACCCTTTATTCATACCTCCAGAAACTATCATATATCGAGAAAGTTTGAACTAAGACAAAAAAGCCTATAACCATATAACCCGAGTATACATAGAAAATATCCACAAAATTCAAACTTACCTAAATCTTAAAACCAGAGCTATAAAAATACAAGAACCGAGCAAAGACTATATAACCCAAAAACTATAAGAATACAACAAGTTAATTGCATTACCAAAAACCAATCCAAACCTAGTTAGAACTTGTTTTAGTTACGGACTACTTAATACCGTGTATACCCAAGACGGAAATGAATTATCATCTATACCTAAAATATATAGAGCATTTTTGGCCTACAAAAAAACAACCAAAGGAAACCTATTTTTTATAAAGTTTTATACTGCCCAGCAGAGATATTATATGACGAAATTAAATCAGTTATACAAGTTGTAAAATTGGATTAACAAGAGATATGATTATACCAGAAGATATTGGACAACATTCAGAAATACCTAAGGTAGAAATATCAGATTTCTACACAAATAAATGAATTATTGGAATATCTACGATTGTTCAAGAACTAGAAAATAATTATCTCAATGGAAACCCTATATGGAGTTATTACTCACGAGACTAGCTAATGATCTATTCAAATTCAAGGGAGCTACAACAGTCAGATATGGAAGAAGTTCAATAATGGATAATGACATTACTCAATCTAGAAAGACAACCAACTACATGAGTAATTAAGAAGGAATTTATTTCAGAAGAATTATTGACAATATTGCAAATTAATAAGACATCAATATCCAGATTATCAATGTTTGAGATGTAACAAAGAAGATAATATTATCCTAGAAGTCCAACTAGAATGAAAGATAAAGAAAAAAAGTCAACCGAGAAGATAAGGATGAAAAGAAGCCAGCTGGAAGATAGACAACAGGAGATAGAAAGCAACATAAAGAAGGACGGACCAATGAAAAAATAAAGACAAGGAGACAAGATATTAAAGCTATGAAAGTGACACTTGAATTATTAGATAGTTGAAGAGACGTAAATTATTGTATAGCATTATGAGCTTTTGACTTTTTTGGCAAGTGCCATTATTCGTTTTTCACTTTTTTGACAAGTGTCATTATTAGCTTTTCACTTTTTTGACAAGTGTAGAATAGGAATAGTGTTAGGATTTTTATTTTGTGGATTATAAATATAAGCCAAACAGCAGATCTAAGGCAAGACTTTCTACATGGAAAGCAAGCCTTCTTGTACACAACCAAAATTATCTCATATAATCAATAAAGATATTCAATTTTATACTCAAATATGAAAAATCGAAGCTCAAAATCATCAAACCTACAAGAACGGGTATTTTCATTTATAATTATAAATAGCTAAATTTATAAATTCCTAACAATCATGAAATAATAAAATAAGTTCATGTTAGTTACTATATAGTTGAATTATTCGAAGGATAATATGTTCTGAAGTTTATTAGAAAAGAAGAAAAAAAGAAAAATTCCCAGAACTATGTCATCCTAAAAGTGAAATTAGTAAGGCAGCGAAGCATTGATATAGTAGTAACAAGAGTTGAGGCTCTGTTTAGGGAAGAAGTATCTAAACGTACCAAGCTAATAGTGACAGAGGATCATAATTATCTAAGAATAATCTAGTACATAGTGATCTAAGATGATCATATTTTTTTACGTATATGATTGAAAGGAATATTTTGAAATAAACATCATATGAAAAAAAATGACTAACTACTTATCTGATGAAATGATAGATAGGGTCAAGATACTTATTTTGTATATACTTAAGGATATAGAAATAATAGATATAAGAAAACTCAAATGGGAAAAGATATTTGATTTTGAAGATGAGTTACTAAATACTGAAGGGATAGAACACGAGTTAGAAAATATAGATTTTGATAGTAGATATTATTATTTAGATTGGTATTACTCAAACTGTAATGATAAATTACGAATACTTAGAATATTGGAGGAGACATATGGAGCAAATAAGATTGATAGAAATACTTATGAAAAAGAATCTACTCGACTACATAAAAACTAGAAATATGGAGCATATAGTATACCTTAAAAATAATGTAGAAGAATTAATTAGGTTAAAACAAATAACTAAGGAATGCTATGACATAGCATTTCAACAAATATGATTTATCTAGTACTACAAGTACCCCCTTATTTTTAATTCTCTTCATTTCTCAGATAATATTTTTTTTAGTTCCTTATATTTTTGGGATTTGATAAATCTAGTACTACAACTACCCCCTCTATTTTATTCATTAGTATTTATAATATTTTGGTAGATTTCTAAATTTAATTCTAGATCATTAGCTGGTCTCGCAAATAATAACTCCACAGCCTAGTGCTATTATTAATTTTTTCGGTGGGATCCCAAATGAATTCTGATGGCCCATTAAGAGGATTTGGACCATTTTCCTTAGTTGGCTACCATCATCTCATACAGTCTCTAGTTCTTCATCATGATCGTGTGTCCATGTGTCGAGATCATGAGGTTTGACCAAGTTTCTCACCCTACTTATATGGGGGTTGACTACGATCGTGAAGACTTGTTCCAATGGACCAAGTCGGGTTGCTCATCGCAGTCATGAGGCCGACCTTTCGTGAATGTGATGACCAATTTAATCCTGGTCAATATTGACCCTTACAATTGTGTGGTGGGGTCACCTATGGACCTAAATAATATAAAACCTTTTTCTTGATTTTTATCATTTTTGAACATAAAAATCTTGTATTTACGATATTATATAAATTACTCCTCAAAATGGTTTGGGTAAACTTCTAAATATGATCTCCATCATTATTCAGTGATTATACTTCAAAAATATCATCAAAATCTTGATTTTAAATTTGAAATTTTATGGTTTTACCTAGTAATGTGAAAAATTGGATTTCCAATAATTTTAACTTTGATTCCAAGTTATTTTGCAATTGGTTTTCATATTTAGAATCCTTAAAGTGTGGGAAACTAGATCTTTCAATAAAAATTTTGATTTTTACCCTCTTTATTTTAGGGTTAATTTTTAATCTATTTTTTCACTCATAACGAAAATAGTAGGCATCATTAGACTCTTCTTGATGTGTGAATTACAATTTTGATATATTGGATTCACTTAGAGGCTGCACAAAAGGTAAAAACACCTATGTAATGGGTGCATATTCGAGTTTAGACATTTTGAGGTTGGTTATGAGTTAAATTACTTTAAACTAGGATGGATAGTTAATTATTCATGTAAAGTATGATATATATTGGACAGTTTATCATGAGATTTATCTTTCGAGGTTATTATTTTATTATGTTGTTCATGTGAGTACTTATGCAGGTATTATTTTAAGTAAAATGTGGCCATGTAGGCCATTTTAATAGAAAACAAAAATAATTTAAAATACCTAGAGCCCATTATCAGATTTTTGACCACAAGGCCCGTGACCCTATAACAAGCTTAAGACTAGAGAAAGTCTGAAACAAATAAACATGCAAAAATCTAGAAACACACAAAAAAAAAATTATAAAACTTTTTAGCTAAACCCAATAAATATTCGATCATCAACTTTAGCTCAAGGTACAGATTCGAGTAGAACAACAAAGATGATGCCATAACTAATCCCAGTTGTAAGAATCCTTAAGGACTGGTAAAAGATAACTAAGTTTCAGTTGTTTTCAAAAGAACAATTTACATCATCTCACAAAATCTTGCAATCAACTTAAATAAAGAGTTCTTTAACTCCTTTACTTGAGTTCCACCGACCAAGATAACTGTGTGTCTTCCCATTATATTAATAATTACCTGATTATGATTGTTGATTTCACTGTATCTTTATCTCCTTGATAGGTTGAGCTCAACAAGGGGCTGATACCACTATCTAAGTAGGACAAAATGAAAGTTCCATCTTCAATAATATCGGTTATGTACCATGTCCCTAAATATTCTTTCTTTTGGTTGTTTTTTTGTGTTTGATATTTCCTACAACTATTGTTAATTCCTAACTTGTGAATCTTCTTGATAAATTTTAGCTCATGAGAGAAGCATCCCTTTTATGCTAGCCAATAATTGCAACTTCGGCTATGTTAAATATAAATCTCATTACTTGTATCTGTTTGTACTTCCTATGCTCTCTCTTTCGAATTTTAATTCCATGAAAATTATATCGCATTATACATAGTATTGCATCATGGTCTATTGTATACCTTTTTTATTATGGTTTTCTGATTCCTATGTAAATTTTTGTAATCATCATTATGTCTGGTTGTTCCCGCTTTGCTGAAATTATCTCCCTCTATTATCAAAAGATGCATTTTGAAAATCTTTAGTTCTAAGGTTTGGTATTTTATATTTTTTCATGTATAGTATTTCTTTTGACGCCCTTGGTATTTATTACATTTTGAAATAGGTGATTCTATTTGTATTTGCAAGAAAGAAAATCTAATTAGCAAACAAGTCTGCAAGTTTGCTTCCTTCGCTGTAAACATGTTCTACCACTACATCTACCTTCATCAATACAGATTTGATCTTCTTAATCTCAACAACAATACAATAAGGCACTTGCCAACTCCTATCCAAAAATTTCATAATATTTAATGAATCTATCTCTAAAATCAAAAGAACCTAATTCGGACTAATGCAATATTCTAAACCTATATTTATAGCAAGTACTTCATCCACTAAATTAGAATTATCTCCAAGTCTTCTTCCTTCTGCATAGACAAGATAACCAAAATAATATCTTATTCAAAATCTCCTAAAATAGGGTCAGGATTACCCTTAGAGGCTCAATCAGAATTGCATTTAAAGATACCCAATCTAGGTAACTTCCAATACACCACTTGACAACCAATCCTTGGTGAATAATCTTCCATAAACTTTAACAAAGTAGTCCAAAAATAAGGAATATTAGTGTCACAACCAAAAATAGGACTATGAGAAGTGCTAAGTAGGTTAAAACTCTAAAGTATGTATTGTCAGTATTTTACAGAAAATCAAATAGAGTTTTCCCTATTTTTGGGCCTAAACAAAAATTTTCATATCTCAAATCAACAAAACAACAACCAATATCACCAAAACAATTCACCAATATCATCCAATAACAATACAAAATCTATCTCAAAACTATTAGAAGAAGTCAAATACTCCAAAAGTCCATAATAAAAAAAGAATATTCATGACACTAATAAAGGAAATGACTAAGGAGCGACTCAAAGAGTTTTAAAAAGATTATCAGAAATAAATAAGTTTTTACCCACACGAACAAGGGTGGGGCTCACAAGTAATATACCTACTCATATGTTGTAGTTAACAAAATTCGTACCGTCACTTGCATTCTCTGAAAATAATAATGATGAGTAAGATACTAGCTCAATCAGTAATAACATTTAGCCACAACTGTTTTAGTGGGGACATGATGTAAAATAGACTAGCATGAAAATAAGAAAATATCATGTAATAATGCTCTTTCAGAAAGTGATAACCATTATATAAGAATTTAACTTAACAATTTGATAATAACCAACAAATACTATCATATCAAATTTTATCCTTTGAGGTTTCTAAGAATAAATTATGTAATCAGTGTGGCATTCTACTTTAAGAAATAGCCAATAATAGTGGATCCTTTGTAAAGAAGTCAAATATCTTATCAATAGATCATTACTCGAGGGAGATCAGTAACAATATTCTATTTCTACTTTCCCACTAGAAAGGACTATAACAGTAATCTATGTATACAAGGTGTACCCAATCTAACAAACCAGTTGTTAGCTACGGGACTCAAATCAAGTTCTACTTCCATTTATACTTTTCTTTGTAAAAAGTAGGTACTTGTATAATAGTCTTTTCTAAATAGTATAGGGCATAAATGTTCTTTTCAAATCATATTACGAATAAAACGTAATACTTATTTCTCAAGAAACTTAAGAACCTTCACAATAACAACAATCATATCTCAAATAACACTAAAGATCTCTTATAACAATGAAAACATCTCTAATAATCATTTTAGTATCATATTATGTAAATGACTTTTCCCACATGCTATTTCAAAGCATTTGGTAATTATTGTTTTCCATAAAATCCTATATAAACTTTTCAACTACTGAAAACATAAATTGTTGTAAGATTACTAATCATGGTATTCTTTGTCAAAATATCAAACGTATAACCTTGAGCATCTTTACAACTTTCTTCATCCATCTATAATCATATCGTATTGATAATGTGTTAATTTCCTCGATTAGGCTAATTTATAACTACTTTAAAAGGTTGGACCCTCGGGGATTCATGAGAACTTCTGAATTATTTCAAAGAATACTAATTACGAGTGATAGGGGTTAACTTAAACAGATCTATAGTTTATACATTAAAGCCCAAACAAATAATATATTCACCAATTCATGAAGCATTTTGCGATTCTCTTGCTTTCCTTAATCTTGTGTTTTTAAACTTATAGTTTTCTTCAAAAGTTTATACTAAAACATAAACCCAATAGAATTTCCTATGTAATATTATTCTAAGCAAAAGTAAGATAGTTAAAACCTAAACCCAATTGAATTTCCTATGTAATGGTTATTCTAAAAAAAGTAAGAATGTTTACCTTGGCAAGCTCACGAAGGTTCTTCAATATAAGTCTCTCTATTGTTCTTGCTATATTTTCTCCTCCTTTGCATAGAATTCCAAAATGAACTAAGGATTAAAATCTCTTTCTCGTTGCCTGTTCTAAGCTTTTGATCAATTTATTTTTTCTCAGATCATTCTCTTTTTGTTTTTTGTATTAGATGTCATCCATCCCATTCATAATCTCCTTTTGTTTTTGTTTTTCAGGTTAAGTTCTATTAAGAGACAATAACTACTACCCCAAGTTCTCTTCTAGTTGCTTACAATTGCAGAAACACTCCTAAGAGCTACAACCCATTTTTTACTTCCTTGCTATTTATTTTGAAAATTACTTACACAACCTTACTCAATATGGGGTACTACATTCCCCCACCTTATGAAATTCAGTCCACGAAATTAAATAATTACATGCTTGTAGACTAAACAAATAAGGATACTTGAGTCTTATATCCTTTTTTGACTTCCAAGTAGCTTCTTAATTGTATGGTTTCTCCATAAGACTTTCATGTCTACAAACTCCTTTTACTGTAACATTCTTACTTGCCTGTCAATAATAGGCACTTGTTCCTCCCTATATGTTAAATTCTCATGAAGTTTCAAGGTCGGTGCATCAAGCATACGAGTAGAATATGATATACATTTCCTTAACATAGAGACACGTTACACGGGATGGGTGAAAGATATCTGAAGAGGAAGTGACAAAAGATGCACAACCCCTCTTTTATGATGAAGTATCTCATAAGTTTTAATATATCACAAACTCAATTTACCTCTTTTTCCAAATCATGTCACACCTTTCATAGGAGATACTTGTAAGAATACATTGTCTCCAACTAAGAACACTAAATTAGTTCTCTGCTTATATCTATAAGAATTCTTTCTTGAGCTGTGAGCAATCTTTATCTAATTAATCACACCTTGTACAAAGCTATTCGTATTATGTCTGGACGTAATACCTTAGCCTCTCCAACTCCAAACAATCCGATAAGAGAACGAGATCGCCAACTATATAAGACTTCATATAAAGCCATCTAAATTCTTGACTAAAAAATATTATTGTAAACGAATTCAGCTAAGGGTAAGTAAGTATCAAAACTACCTCAAAAATCAAGAATGCACGCTTTCAACATATCCTCCCAAACTCTTATAGTACGCTCAGACTTGTAATTCGTTTGTTGATAAAATGCAAGATTAAGATCTACTTAGGTACCCAATGCTTCTTGGAATGACCTACAAAAGCATGAAGTGAATTGTGATCTGCTATAAGAAATTATGGACAATGGAACTCCATGAAATCTGACAATTTCATTCATAAATAACTGAGCATATTCCACTCCACTATATGTGGTTTTTACTGGCAAGTAGTGTGCTATTTTAGTGATTCAGTTTACAATTACTTATATAGAGTCATAAACCTCAAATTATTTGTGGTAGCCCAATTACAAAATCCATGGTAACTCTTTCCTATTATATTCTAGAATCCAAATCTCCTGTAGTAATCCTATTGTGTCGCTGAAGTACCATTATTTCACGACACTTTAAGGGAAAAAGTATCCAAATTACCATGTTAATAGTGACCCAAGAACATGTTATTTAAGAATAATCTAGTATATAGTAATCTGAGATGACCATATTTTGTTATGTACATGGTTGAAGGGAATTCATAATATATATAATCTATCTGCATATATTCTGTATTATCTATTTTTATTTTTGATATTTGTTTATTTTTTGAATTTTTAGGTAATTTACAATCTCTAGCTAAATGGCCTATCTTTCCACAATTATAACAAGTACATTCTTTTATAGATTTCTTTTTTCTATATGGTCTTTTGTATTTATAATTTTTTACATAATATCTTTTTCTCGGTTTCTTATATTTATATTTTGATTTTTTATATTTCTTATATTTCTTATGTCTTTTTATTTTCTTATAATATCTTTCTTCACATCCAAATTGGGGTGCTATTTTATTTTTGCAACATGCTAAATTCTTTATTAATGTTTTTTCCATTTTTAATTCTTCTCTATATTTTTCACATAAGTTTCTATACCATTGTTGTAAAAATTTTATTCTTGCTCCTAACGTATCTACTATTTTTGCTTCTTCCCAACTTTTTATTATCTTTGAACTAAATGGTTCGGGTAATTTATTAAAATATAATTTTCTTATCTCTTTACTTTCTTCTATACTATATGCTCCTTTATAATAATATTCTTTAAATGCGCAAGTATATTCATCTATATAACACATATTACATATTGCTAATTTTAACATTAAATTCCTATTTGTATCTTTTTCTTCATCTTGTTCTTCTTCTATTGTTGTCATACTACCAAATTCATCTTTTATAGCTGTTTCATATTTTTTTAATAATTCTATAGGTGTTAGTTTAGTTGTTGTTGATGATGTTCCTTCTATAGGTTTATTAGTTCTTAATACTTTCTTGCTATTTTCAGTTAAATTTGAAAACCATAGTTTTACTGATCCTATTAGTGTTCTTTCTATATATTCTGGTGCATCTGTTATGTTTATATTATTATCTAATAATTGTTTTGTCATATATCCTATCCATAATTGTATTGTTTTTTCTGTATCTATTACACAGTCTAGGTCTAAAAAGTTATAATTTTTATTAACTATTTGTTTTGGTGTCCATTTGTCATATTCATTATACTTTTTAAACTTATTCTTATAATATGCAGGTTTTCTTATTTCTGCTGGTTTGGGTATTATATTTTCATCTTCTTTTTTATCAAGAGCATTTATTTCTGTGTTGGTACTTTCTAAGTTTTCCTCATTAATTACTTCTTGTTTTTCATTGATTTCTAAATTTTTTTTATTTTTTAATATTTCTGTATATGTTTCACTATCTTCTGAATCATAATTATCTGTCTCTTCAACGTCTATATTATTTATTTCTAATTCTTTGTTTTTTATTTCCAATTTTTCCTTAAATTGATTTATCTCGTTCAGTAATTTTTGTTCCCTATCTTTTTCTTCTTTTTCCTTTTGTCTTTGTTCATACAGATCTTTTAACATTTGTAGTTCTTTTTCTAATTCAACAATCCTACTATTTTTAGTTTCTTCTATTTTTCGTATTTCTTCCGTTGTTTGTTGTTTTATTTTTTCTATTTCCTTTTTCCAATCTATTTCTTCATTTTCTCTTTCTATTCTAACCATTGGTGTCAATTTATCTTCTAATTTTAATTCTTCTTTTTCTAACATTAGATATAAATGTTCACCTATTTTCTTATATCTTCTTCCTAGATTAGAAAATACTATTTTTATTTTTAATCCTTCGTGATTTTCATATATTTTTTCATCTATTATAAATTCTTCTTTGTTCATTTTATTATGAATAGTTCATGTCGGTATATATATTCTAAACTGTCTATTTGTGATTCTAATTTTGATATTTCATCTTTTTGTGTATTTATTGAATTTTCACTAACTCCGGCAAATATATTATAATGTAGTCTTTCTATTCTTATTTTTAATTCGTTACGTTTTTTAGAAATAATTTATTTTAATTCTTTGTATTTTTGCACTTTATTCATTTAAACCATATTTATAAGATCTTGGTGGATATCTAAATCTGATTTTATCATAATTAGGTGGTATGTATCTCATTCTCCTAGATTTTAAATGGATTATTAATTTTTCTTCAACACTAGATATTAATGTAATTAGGTAGGCTAATCTTTGTAGGTTTTCTTTTGTTTTATTTAGACTTGTATATTCTTAATAATTACTAATTAAAGATTCTTTAATTTTTCTAAAAGCTTCTCTATTTTTAAATGGTCTTCTCATAATTAATTCAATAAACATATATAAATTCTCTCATATCTAACATATATCTCACTGCTTTCTTTGCTTTCTTTACTTTTTAAATTACTGGGCTTTAATACCATTTGTAGGGGGTGCGGACATAGGCGGATAACTAAATTATGAAATAGATTTATTATATATCTAATGAATCTATTTTTCTTTGTGCGTGGATATTTCTTAAATTTTGTTTCAATATCTTTTAATGATTTATTCTTTTCGTAAGATGTATTCATTAATTTGTTTGGTTTATTATTTTATCCTGTAGTAATTGTAGAGTTATAAATTTCTGTATAATAATTTATCCTAACTGTACTGTAATGTATATCTAATTCTAGATTTTCAATGTTATTTATTATCTTGTGTTGTTCTTCTCGTAGTGAGTTTTTTAAATTATATAAACTATCACATGTACTTTTTTCTAAATTTTCTAAGGTTTCTTCTATCCATATTAATTTTTCTTTTAGATTCTCCATTATTTTTCTAATTCGGTTTTTATAATTAATTTCTTTATTTAGATTATCTTGATTTTCTCTAGTTTTTCTGATATATTCTAACATCTCTTAATCTGAATAATATCCTTCTGGGTAAATTTCTTGGTATAACTGTTCTATCCAATTTATGGTTTCAATTTCATAGTCTATTACTTTTTCTAATATTATTCTCTTAATATCTATAATTTCTATATCTTTAAGTATATATAAGATTAAGACTTTAAGATAATCTAGATGATCTATCTTTTAAAATTGGTTTTATTATAATATTTTGTAGTTGTTTGTTTTAGCCTTAGTAGTTCTTGCATATTTTTATTAAGAAATTCTATATATTTTATATCTTTATTTTCCATGCCTAAAACTACAAAAATATACAAGTACTTAGGTTATTTTGTTTGATATGATATGTGTTTATGCTAATGTTGTAGAAAAATAGTGTTGGAAGCGAAGTGGAATAAATTAAGAAGAAAAATCTCCAAAAAGCGAAGTCACAATAGGGACTATGAGTCATTGGGTGATTACACGACTCGTAACCCAAGTCGTCTGGAACACAGTGAAAATTCTGAGCAGAGGAACAAAGTAGGTGTTGACTACGACTCATACGATCTGAATACGAGTCATAAAAATCAAACCAAAATGATAAGTTATATACACATATTATATATTATTTTTTACAAAATTAAGTTTAAATGCTTTGTGTTGGTGTAAATAAATCATAAGTTAAATTACAGTTGAAAATAAAAATGAACAAAATAAATAAATAAATATACATCAGACTGAGTCATAGATATCTCGCTTTCTATAAAGAGATTCAAGCTCGTTGTGGCGTAATCTACACTAATCCAATATTTCTATTGACTTGTCCCCTACAAGATACAACAGTCCATCAACGTTATAACTCAAGCAACTTTAGATTAGTTGAAGAGTTCAAAGTTACACATTCCTTCAACATATAATACTCTCTTTTGTACAGTGAATACAGTTGAATACTTTGAATATCTCATTTTTGTTTTAACTCTCTCTTTCTTTAATATAATTAATCTCTTTTGTATAGTGAATACAGTTGAGACTTAGAATATTTTTCTTTGTCTCATCTATCTTTTACTACTATAATTATTCTCTTTTATGCACTCTATATTTTCTTGTACCTCAAAATAATGCAAGACCACTTCTATTTATAAAAGAGGAAGTCGTTATTATAATACATAAGTATGAATGAGGGATAGTAAAGAAGGAAGATCAATGGCCTAGAAATTATATGAATAATGAGGTAAAATAATGATAGAATTTATAAAAATTGCAAAAAACTTATCACCACATTCTTACCACTACGAGTAATTGTCATCAAACCAAATGAAGTTAACGGCTGCACATTTCAGCAACTTATGCAAATGGATGGAGTCAATGTAAGCCACAAACATTGATTGGTGAATTCTACATAAAGTTGTAACATTAGTTGCACAACATACGACCACAACGACGACTTGGTAAAAGCACAAATAAGTAAAAATAAATAATGCTTTTATATATGCTCTTTAATATAAGATAAATAATATTAAAATGCTCTTACCTATAACTTTGTATGCTTATTTTTATGAAAATTTTATTTATCTTTAATAGGCTAATAAACTTTACATCGTAAGCTCATTCATTAAATAGAAGTCGTGAATTCAAACTTACTTCTTCAAAGAATATTTTTTTGTATTTCTTAAATTTTATTGATTAAAGCTTATAAATATTAAGAATTTTTTTCATAATCCAAGAAATTATATATATAGATTATGTTCTTTGTAGATAACATAGTACAAATTGACGAGTCTCGCGATAAAGTTAACATTAGGCCAGAGGTTTGAAGATAAACTTTGGCATCTAAAAAGTGCAAATTGAGCAAGAGCAAGATTAAATACTTGAAGTGTGTGAATGAGGTGATGCAGGTGAGGTTGATTTGAGGTAAACTTTGTTGCTAAAGTCGTCCCACAAAAAGAATGTTTCAAATATCGTAATAAATAAAAGTGATAATATATACTCCGTAACTTTTTCTTTCTCCCGTATGCTTATATACTAGTGTTAAGTCCTTAATTTTGATGATTGACAAATTATATGTTAGGACATGTTTCCTGGAGATTATGTGATGACAAAGCTGCTACCACTTAAGGAATAGGTTGGGCTCACCTGTCACTATCACAGTCAACTGTCACAGTTGGCGCAAAATACAAAAGTTGGTAAAAAAGTTGTTGCCACCATTTTGTCTCAGTCAATGGGATCTCTCCTAAGTTTTATTGTGTCATAGCTTATATTATGCATCTTCTTTAATAAGAAAATTATCACTTCCATATTCTTACAACTAAAAATTTCGCTGAAGCTAAAATCAAAGACTCTACTTTGCAACAGGGAACTGATTGCTCATCAAATTGTATTTTATTTTCTTGTTGTAACTGAGTCTTTGTAAATGTGCTTTTACACGTTTGCCTACATTTTCTTATGATTGTTAGTAGGTGTTATGGAGTAAACCTCTTTTCTTTGTAATCACCTAAAGTTAGGTGATTCTCAAGCTAGAGTTAGCTTGGTGTATCTAGTTAGCTAGAGATTAAAGCAGTAGAATTACTGCTTGTGTTTTTCTTGTAATAAAGTTATTACTAGGAGATTAAGGATTAAGAGTTTAATCATGAGGTTTGGAGTCTGTATTCAAGAATTTTTTTGGATATAGTGGAGCTTAGAAATCCTAGAGGCAGGTCGTGATTTTCTCCCATGAGCAAGGAGTTTCCACGTAAAACTCTTGTGTCTGCTATTTACTTTCTCCTTAAAATTTATAGTTTTTGCTTTCTCCTAGTTATTGTTTTTTGAGTTTATATGGGAACATGCCCCAGAGTTGAGAAGCAACCCATTACAACTCTTTATTTGGTGTCAGAGTAGGTCTTCTTTAAAAAGGCTAACTCATTGGAAGGATCTTGAGAAATGGCTACTCCTCTAAATCTAGAAGAAGGCCATTCAACCACTAGACCCCCAAGATTCAATGGTGAATATTATAGGTGGTGGAAGACAAGAATTTATGACTTCATCATGGCTGAAGATTCAACACTATGAAATGCCATTGAGGATGACCTTTTTGTTCCCACAAAGGCAGTAAAACTTGGTGATGTGACATCACAAGTGATAATATATACTCCATAAATTTTTTATTCTCCCGTATGCTTATATACTAGTGTTAAATCCTTAGTTTTGATGATTGATAAATTGTATGTTGGGACCTGTTTCTTGGAGATTATGTGATAACAAAGATTCTACCACGTAGAGAATATATTAGGTTCACCTGTCACTATCACATTCAACTGTCACATCTGGCACAAAGTACAAAAGTTGGTAAAAAAGTTGCAGCCACCCTTTTATCTTAGCCAATGGGATCTCTCCTAGGTTTTTTTGTGTCATACCACATATTGTACATCTTCTTCAACAAGAAAACCATTCCTTTCATATTCTTACAACTAAACATTTCTTTAAAGCTAAAATCAAACACTCCACTTTGCAATAGGGAATTGATTCTTCATCAAGTTTTATTTTATTTCCTTGTTGTCTTTGAGTGTTTGTAAATATGCTCTTAAACGTTTGTCTACATTTGCTTGTGATGGTTAGTAGGTGTTGTGGTGTAAACCTCTTTTCTTTATAATTAGCTATAATTAGGTAATTCTCAAGTTAGAGTTAGCTTGGTGTATCCAGTTAGAGTTAGCTAGAGGTCGAAGCAATAGAGTTACTGCTTGTGTTTTCCTTGTAATAGAGTTATTACTAGGATATTAAGCATTAAGAGTTTAATCCTGAGGTCTGTAGTCTGTATTTAACAAGTTGCTTGGATATAGTGGAGCTTAGAAATTCTAGAGGCAGGTCATGATTTTCTCTATTAAGCAAGGAGTTTCCACGTAAAACTCTTGTGTCTGCTATTTACTTTCTCCTTGTACTTTAGATTTCTTTCTCCTAGTTATTATTATTTGAGTTCATCTAGAATAGGTCCCAGAGTTGAGGAGCAACCTACTGCAACTCTTCATTTGGTATCAAAGCAGGACTTCTTTAAAAAGTCTAACAAATTGGAATGATCTTGAGAAATGGCTGCTCTTCAAATCTAGAAGAAGGTCAGTCAACCACTAAACCCCTAAGATTCAATGGTGAAGAATATTATGGGTGGCGGAAGATAAAAATGCATGACTTTATCATCGTTAAAGATTCACAGCTATGGGATGTCATTAAGGAAGACCTTTTTATTTCCATAAGGGCAGTTGAGATTGGTGATATGGCCTCACAATTTCCCAAGACCAGAAGGACTTGGATAATGCTAAGAAAAAGAAGATAGAGAAGAACTACAAGGCCAAGAAGATACTTATGTGTGGTATTGGTCTTGATGAGTACAATAGGATCTCTTCCTGTCAAACTGCTAAGGAGATCTGAGATTGTCTTCAGACAGCCCATGAGGGAACTAGTCAGGTTAAGCAATCAAAAGTATATCTGTTGACAAATCAATATGATACCTTCACCATCAGGGAAGGAGAGTCCATTCAAGATATGCACACAAGGTTTACTACAATAAGAAATGAGTTGCATTGTCTGGGTGAGGACATCCCTGCCCATAAACAGGTTAGGAAAGTCTTAAGAATTCTTCCTAAAAGGTGGGAAAGCAAAGTTAATGCAATCACTGAAGCAAAAGATTTGAATAAAATATCCATGGATGAGCTCATTAGCAACCTCAAAACCTATGAGGTGTTAAAAAACTCGAAAAGTTAAAAGATGAGCCTAAAGTAGAAAAGAATCTAGTTCTGAAGGCCACACAAGATACTCATAGAGCTGAAGATAATGAAATAGCTTAATTTTGCTAAAAGGGTACTTAAGTCCTTGAAAAAGTTTAGGGATCTATCTATAAGAAGTAAATCTACCAACTAATTCAATAAAGGAAAGGGAAATTATACCAGTCACAAATATGGCAAGCTAGGCCATTATATCAAGGATTGTCCAATGCACAAGGTTGAGCACAATATTATGTCAGACAAATCATTGGTAAGGAGAGAGGTAAGAGAATAGGTTCCTATAAAGCATAGCAGGAAAGCTGAAGCTGACAAGGATGCAAATCAAGTGCTATTATCCTTCTAGGGTGATTTATCAAGTGACGCAGATCAATCATTGCAAGGAGAAGATGACTCCATGATGGTGATAAAAGATGAGGTACAAGTTTTTGACTCACTCTTTACTTTGATTCCAGATGCTGATGTTGACGAAGGTAAACTTAGAACTCTCTTGGTCATCAAAGAAAATCTAAATAATTATTCCCTCAGTAAGTTGAGATTTTTTGCCTCTATACTAATTGATTCATTGAATGATCTTCCAGAAAACAAAGAGAATCTGAAGAAAGCCCTCGAAAAATATGAGAAATAAGTTATTGAGTTGAGAATCTAGGTTATGGAACTCACCAATGAAAAGGTAAAGCTGAAGGAAGATCTTAGAAAGTGTGAAGAAGAGTTGTTGAACTAAGTGTGCAAATGGATGTGCATTATGCAACTTGAAAAAATCTTTCGTGTGAGAATGATCTTCTAAGTAAACAATTAGGTAAAATCACTAAGCAGTATTCCAAGGGAAAGGGTCAAGAAAGCAGGATACAGTTTTAGTTGGAAGAAGAAATAGCTGAAGGTAAAGTTAATATGACTATTTTACTTGAAAGAAACTCTACTCTTGAAAGAGAACTAGTTAGGGAAAAGATTGAGTTTGAACAAGCTCTTAGGCGCACCACTTCATCACAAACTCTGACTACCCTCACCATCCAAAATTTCAGTAGCAGGAGAGGCTTAGGGTTCCAGAATTAAGACGAGGCTTCAAACTCTTTTATCAGATATGCAAGGAGAAAGTAACATCCTCTATGCATACATTATGGAAAGGATGGTCACATGGGAGAAATGTGTCCATTCAAAGCAGTACCCCAGAGATATATGAGAAATCTCTCTACTTCAAAAATAAAGAAAGAAATATTATCAAGATGGACAAGGAAAAATTTGATCTTTCCTCTATCTCCCTATTAGGAACTCAAACTGAAATGGGTTCCTATGACTAACAACTAATTTGTGATATAGGGAAAAGCAAGAGGAAGTAGCCAATGAAGGAATGTTGATGTTGTCTGCTCAGAAAATATAATTGAAGGCTTGAAGAATTGCCTCTTACAGATGGCCCTTAATGGAGGCAATGTCTCTTTTATTGGTAGGAAACTAGTTGAGTGAAATATGAAGAGATAGAGATAATGAGATTTAGATAAATGTTGGCTGCTTTCATAATTCTCCTTTTTGGATATGAATTGGTAAGAAAGTATCCTGGTGAGGTAATGATATACATGTCTAATTCAGTCTCATATCTTCTACAGATACACACCCAAGATAATAAAGAGAAAATAAGAAAGAGAAGGTGAGACAACAATAAATATTTGAGTTCAAAGATTACGTAGGGACCAGGTCCCTAGTCAGGTCAGTATCATTTACTATTCATAAATAGTAACCATTTTAAACATTAAATAGTATATGCCATGTCACTCCCCCGCCACTTTCAAAAGGCTGTCACGTGTACTTTAAGTCCAAGAGACACGTCCATCTAACTGGAAATGCCTCTTCAGACATATCTAATCATTACATCTCAACCATTATCCTCATGTCTTATTTAAAATAAAAAATCATATTCACTTTATCTCATTTTAAAAATTTTCTCTTACAAAGCCTCATCAGTTCCCAAGCCCTTTCCAAAAAACTCATATTATTCCATTCCCATAGCTTTACCAAATCCCTACAATGTTAAATCCCACCTCATCCTCATAAAAGAGTGAACCCATTCTATTGAAAGTAATAGATACCTCTTCCATTCCTTCTATGCCAGAAGAATTATTCGCCATTGCAAAATTCACTCTTTTTTCCCTACGCAAAATTTCTAGGGATTTCGACTCTCAAAAGATGATAGAAATCCCTAATAATCCACTCTCAAAAGGAGATGACATTACTGACCCCAAGTCTAAATCCAAAATAAATCCCTCCTCAGATAGAGAAGGAGATGCCCAAGTTGATCCATTTGAAAACCCTGTCCCTAGAGAGGAAGAATCCCAAATTAACTTCCTCAAAAACCTTTTTTTTTCAATCATCTCTCAAGACAACAAATCCAAAAATCCCATCTCTGACCAACCTGTTCCTTCACCCAATAAGTTTGAATCCTCTAGCAAGTTAGGAAGTGAATCTTAGATGAAACCTTATATGAAGATTTACCTACCTTTAGGTAGCCTTCCTCTAATATTCAAGCCGTGCATAAGGAAATAGGAGTGCAAGGTCTTACTAATTTAAGTGTTGAACCCCCAAGGTGGGAAACTCCTCCTGCAACACTTTTCACCAGAAGGTAGAACGACTCTCCCTTAAATGCTTATGATGAAAATATGGTACTTTTTTCAGTGTTTGACCTTTCAGGTGGCAAAGAGGATGCAAAAGGTTATTTAGATAGTAATAATGACAAGTGCTTAGCTTGGAATATATCCAACAAAGGATCATCTTTCTCTATTAAGGCCCCATCAGAAATAGCTAAAACACCAGGGATCAGGGTGAGTCCTAGAATGAAGGAAGCCTTGGAAAAAATAAAAATGATACCAAGTAGAGAAGGATGGAGAAGATGAAGGGGATAAAAATCATTGATCCAGTTGATGTAGAGGAGTTTGATGAAAAAACTGAGAGTGATGATGATAGAAGGGATAGTGACTATGATATCCTAAATAATCTTTTCAAAAATTTGTCAGATGATGATGATGATAGTGTATTCAGCGGTGATATTGTTGACTTTGATGTGGAAAGAAGTGTGGGAGCCACTAGGGTAAAGGTAAAAAAAAAGAAAACTATATCTCCAAAGATAGGAAAAGGAGGTACTTTGAGAAGTTATCTGTCAAAAATGACTAGCAAGAGAAAAAGCCAACAAAAGTAAGTAACAAGGAACTAGGTCCCATCCCTATGATTGTAAAGACCTCAGGAGCTCCCGAGTCATCTCCTAAAGGGACTGGTCCCATAGAAAAGTCCTCTTAATCTTTTGGAAAGGCCAACGGTTTTTCCATGAAGGTAAGGTAGGAAATCTTGAAGGACACAAGAAGTTATAAGAGGAAGGGTGTTTGACCTTACTGTGGCTGAGCTACCTGGAATGAAGGAATTGCTTATATGAGTTAAGTTTCAAAATTGAGATCATCTATTTGAGGGACCTGTTCTTCTCTTGTATGAAAAAAAAGTGCATCTATTCTATAAAAAGTTGACATTCTTTGAATATGGGTTGTACTTGACCTCTCAGGTAAATGGAGTAAATATTGGAATTAATGAGGATGTGATGGTTGAGATCTTGGACTGCTGAAGGGATAAAGTCTATGAGTCAGGAAAAGGATCTGTGAAATTTCTGGAGGTTTGCGGCATATTGGATAACATGAATATAAAAAGTGTACCCAAAAAGGCCTTGAAAAGCGAGTACCAACTACTCTTTGAGTTGGTGAACACATCACTTCTTCCTATATTAGAGAGAAAAAACACTATCACTGGCCCTGATCTGTATCTCAATGAGGTTTTGTCCAAATTCAAAAAAGTTAGTCTTTCAGCTATAGTCATTAAACACGTTTGTATAGTGATAACTGCCAAAGAAGGGAAACATGGTTTGTCATATGCATTCTGGCTTAGTAGGATTTTTGTTTATTTTAGTGTGGTTTTTGAAAAAAGGAAGGATATGTTAAGCAAATATTTATTATGACCACTCTAGAGGACAATAAATGTGTGCCCAGAAGAGGTGGTGGAAAATCCCAGTTCTTAGTGTCTGAATTGGTGGATTTACATAAGAGTTTGAAGAAAGAGATAGAGTATATGACTTCCATGATTGCTCTAAGGGATGTAGAGATTACTACATTAAAGGTTGTAACTACAAAAGGAGGTGAAATAGAAACAGGTTCAGAAAAGGAATTGTGCGCTGAAAATGTTACCCTGTTAAAAAGGGTAAAGAAGCTAGAAGCCAAGATTAAAGCCTTAACTTCTCAGAATGAAGAACTAACTCAACAAATTCTTAAGGCACATGCTGATAATAATGAGAGGATGACAATCCTCATCAGACAGTCATCCAAAGATTTTTTCTAGAATCCATCTCCATCTGGTCCCCACTCCTTTCCTTTATTCCCCTCCTTTATTTATTGTTTCTGAGATATATTTGGTACAATTGTCATCGTGGTTTGAGGTCACTATGTTTGAATAATGTTTGATACTGGTTTAATTGATATTTGAATCTTTTCCTTTTGTGTTATCCCTTTCTTTATTTCTATCTAATGTTCCTTACAGCTAGTAATATTCCTCGATGGCCATGAATTAGCAGGTATACTTATCTATTCTTGGTTTATTAATTAACCTCTTCGATGATGCCAAAAGGGGGAAATTTGATATGTAGCAGTTTTTAACTGTGCATATTGTAGCTAGGCAGTAGTACATGATGTGATTTGGGCTAAGTGGAGACAGAGTTCTCACACTTAGGGGGAACATAATACTCACAGACAGGAGAAATAAAGTAAAGAATGCTTAGGGATATCAGTGATAGAGAAAACTCTAGTGGGTTGTGTTTGAGAAGTTTTGCTGTTTAGGTTGTGTGCTATGTAGATGTTGAATGCTTGCATGGGTTTGTCATCATCAAAAGGGGAGAAATTGTTAAGTCCTTAGTTTTGATGATGATAAATAGTATGTTGGGACCTATTTTTTGAAGATTATGTGATGACAAAGCTGATACCACTTAGGGAATAGGTTGAGCTCACCTGTCACTATCACAGCTGGTGCAAAGTACAAAAGTTGGTGGAAAAGTTGTTGCCACCCTTTTATCTCAGCCAATGGGATCTCTCTTAGATTTTTTTGTGTCATACCATATATTGCTCATCTTCTTCAACAAGAAAACCATCGCTTCCATATTATTACAACTAAATATTTCTCTGAAGCAGAAATCAAAGACCCCACTTTGCAACAGAAAACTGATTGTTCATCAAGTCGTATTTTATTTCCTTATTGTATTTGAGTCTTTGTAAATGTCCTCTTAAACATTTGTCTACATTTTCTTATAATTGTTAGTAAGTGTTTTGGTGTAAACCTTTTTTCTTTGTAATTATCCAGAGTTAGGTGATTCTCAAGCTAGAGTTAGCTTAATGTATCCAATTAGAGTTAGCTGGAGGTTGAAGTAGTTGAGCTACTGCACGTGTTTTCCTTGTAATAGAGTTATTACTAGGAGATTAAGGATTAAGAGTTTAATTCTGAGGTTTGGAGTTTTTATTCAAGAAGTTGCTTAGATATAGTGGAGCTTAGAAATACTGGATGAAGGTCGCGATTTTTCTCTCTTGAGCAAGGAGTTTTCACATAAATCTCTTGTGTCTACTATTTACTTTCTCCTCGCACTTTATAGTTTTTGCTTTCTCCTAGTTATTGTTGTTTAAGTTCATTTGAGAATAGATCCTAGAGTTGAGGCGCAACCCACTACAACTCTTCAACTAGGTATGCGTTTTTACTTCTATATGTAGTATTGCATACTTTTATACTTACAACACTAATTTAAAATTTTATTTTTCTACATTAACAGTAGTGAATTTATTTTATTAACTATAAAAATGATATGATAAGAAAATCAAAATCAATTAAACCTTGACGTGTTATATTATCTATCGTAACATTAGATCATCTTAAGTTTTAGTTGATTTCGATCGAAGAGCAGTATAAAAGTTTTGAAAGGAAACAAGAAAATAAATAGTTAGTTAAAAAATTAGTGAAATTAATTAAACTTTCTATAAAACATCAAATTGACAATATAATGAAATTATCATTTAAAATAATTAAATTAATCTTATCATCTTCAATATAAGATCTTGTTCAAGTTTTTACAATTAAGAGCACTTATTCTGAACTTTAACTAGAGGATAAAATTTTCCTATTTTAAATATTTTAAAGATAAAAATTAAATATTTTTTTGTTTTGAAGTAACTGTTAATAAAAAGTTTAACTTTTGTCTATTTTACTGATCGATATTTGAGCAAAAAATATAACGATGAAAATATACATACCAAAAAGTAAAATTGACCAATTTTAAATAGTTCAAAATATATTTGACCCTTTTACTTTCAAAAAGATAGTCAAAACAGATCCTAAATTAAACAAAGACAATAGAAGTAACTTGGCAATAGCAACAAGAAAAGAGAAAACAAGAATGAAAAGAGGGAAAGAAAATTAGGAGATTCCAAGAATTGAATAACATATTCGAAACAGAAAAGAGTCAAGACAGGAGATACGCCACTGTCATGCATTTATATATCCCTTTATTTTGAACTTACATGTGATGTGGAGCTTTGAGATACGAAAATGTAGAGCAGTAATCATAGTCTCTGACATTGTTCAGGACTGATTAGCTTTAAACAAATTACTACTAGTAGTACTAGTAAAAAGTAATAATAGCAGTACAGTTCATAAGTAGTGTACACTGTACAATAACAATGCATGCCATCTGGTCATGTGTATATGCTCTTTACTTATATTTGCTCTCGCCTATTACATTTTCAGACAAGATAGTAGTAACCTTAAGATGATTTTATAGTATAGTAATGCTATAAAATCATAAGTATACAATAATGCAAACAGTGTTTCATAGCTCATATAATAGGTTATAGAATTTATTTTATATAACAAATAGGGTCATTACTATTGGTTAAAAAAGAAATACAATACAAAAATACAATATTTGATTATAATTTTGCAATTTCATATATGTATAAATTATGAGTTAATTTATGTAATATTTTATGCTTATTTTGTAGAGATAAAAATGATGTGTGAAGCCGTTTAAAAACTTTCAAACATGATTGATCATGTGAATTTTGTATATAGTTCTACATGCTTGAATAAAATAACTCATAATTTATCTTTTTTTTTATCTCATTACTGGAAAAGATTTCATGGGCGATGTTTTTCCAGATTGAGTTATGTATGGACTAAGGATGCATCTGAACTCTCTAGCTAAATTGTTGATACAATAGTACAAAGTGATAGTTTAGTGAGAAAGAAAATAGAGGTAGAGATGAAAAGTTACAGGTTAAAATGTTAGCGTATTATTTATGTTCACTGTCCCACAGCTAATTGTGCATCTTATGCCTGGCCTTAGCATGCCCTCATATGGATGAAGTGCTTTACAAGTATTTTGAATCCTAGATGAAAAGATAAAGAAATATATAAAGAATGATTAGGATGGATATTATAGATTTTGTTCTTTTCATTCTTGAATTTCTTAATAATTGTTGTGGTTTAATTTTATCTTAGGGTTAGAGATTGCAGAACTGCTACAATAATATAAAGGGTAACATAGACATCATGTTTCTAAATTCATCGATGAATGACAAGAGTCTGATTTAAGACTTATTCGTTCTCATTTAAGATTAATACGCCTAAATCTGAATATACATATCAATAATTAAGATAATGTCTCTAGGTCTAAACACTAAATGATTAAGACGATTTATTTTGCAATATCTGAATGTGGACAATTTAAATATAATAAACTACATATAGAATTCATATAAAATAATAACAAGATATTAAAAAAAATATTAATTTATAATATAAAATTATTATTTGATAAAAAGTAAAATATTTATATTTTTTAGCAATGGTGGAGAAGATTTACAGTGGTGGTGATAGCGCTAATGATTGGTGTTGGTGACTAGTAATGATGTTGGTGATAGTTATGATGGTGGAGGTGGTTAATATTGTGGTGACTATCACGAAGGTTTCAATTGATAGTTGTGTGGTGGTTGTGATAGTGAAGTTGGTTAATGTTTGTAGTGAGAGATGTTGATGGTGATGAATGAAGGATGCATGGTGGTTGATAGTATGTTGGTGGTAGTTAGTGGCAGTGCTTGTTATAATCGAGGTGGTTAGTAGTATGGATAGATCGTAATAACAGTAGTGGCTGATAATGGTGGTGAAGATGGCGATGACAGTGACGGTGACGATGACGACGATGGTGGTGGCTAAAGATTATGTGGTGGTTGATAATGTGCTACGGTAGTTACCTATGGTGCCAGTTATGATGGTGCAATTGATTTCTAGAAGAGAAATTGCCTTCAATGATGCTTGGTTGATAGTGG